>NW_020664483.1:4593427-4636188 GCF_002925995.2 Terrapene triunguis
TATTTTTGCATTGTTTCTCTGAGCAAACTGCATGGTTCCCAGGTGTGCTCACCTGGGGACTGGCTTCTTTTCAGCCTGATTTACTATTAGAGCTGGGCAACATTTTTTTCGACCAATTGTTTTTTCCAAACTATTTGCCAGATTTAGGTTGAAGTCAATGAATAGATTTGGCTGGGGAAAAAAAGAATAATAATAAAAAAAAGGAATTGAGACATTTTGTGTCAGCTGTTTCCTTTTCAAAAGATTTGGTTTAGAAAAAGATTGATGTGGAAAGGAATCTTGATTTCAAATTTGGCCAATACATTCAGATTTGGCCAAACATAAAAAAGGGTGGTGGGGAACCCTGAAACAGACTAATCAAAATGAAGAACTCAAAAAAAATTTGAAGCTTTGAGTCGACTCACAACAGTCAATTTAAAATGAATTTTGAGGGTTTTTATTCAATGAAAACACGTTTTTAAAATACTGTTTTTGGTTTAAATCAAACCATTTTTTTCCAGATCAGCCCCCCAAATGGAAAAACCCCATTATTCGCTCAGCTCTGTTCACTATTGCCCTGTATGCTGCGCAGCCTTTCACGCCAGTGCAAAGTGAGAGGACGGGCGTTTTGAAGGCACTTACGGGAATCAGGCATCTAACTCCCCTTGGGATTTTCAAAGAAGCCAATCTAAAATGCTACCCCATCAGAACGGCAGGGATTCAGCCCTGCTTTGCACTGGTGATAATACAAGACACCGGGCAATTGTGAATCGGGCCCTTAGCATGTTACGTGCTTTCCCCAGAAGTAGGAAAGATGTGTGGGTGCTAGAAGGCAGAACTACATCAGTTAGCTAAGGTCCCAACTCGCCTCGTCTCTGCCAGGAACCAGTCTTCTCACAGTGACCTAAGTTCTACTGGCAGGTCCTGGGCCCTCCCTTACTGAGGGACTAATGGGAAGTGGCTATCATGGAGCAGCAGGAAGTAGTGGGGGCAAGGACCAGGATTTGGTGGCATGGATTCCAAGCAGCTACATGTGGGGGAGGCAGTTGGCAGTTTGGTGCAGGCAGGCAGGGAGTGTGCAAAGGTTTAAGGTCCATACAGGATGGTAGCAATACCTACTAATGCTTCCCCAAGGCTCTGCGTAATACCAGCAATCCACTCCTATCCTTCCAAGGATCGATACAAACATTAAATGTAGCACGACTCCATCTAAGCTGCTTTTATGGAAGTTTAAAAATATCCTTTCCCCTCAACCTATGCATCTCTGTCTTTATATTTCCCTCCTGGAAGTTACAGTCTTCGGCCTGATTCAAAGCTCACCCAAGTCAGTGGAAGTCTTTCCATTGACTTCCAAGGGCTTTGGATCAGGCCCTTAGAGAACTTAAGCTGCAGGTTTTTCCTCCGTTGCATTCCTCATTGCTTGCTACCAGGCTCAGAGAATGAACTGAGTTTGCTCTGATTTGTCCTGGCTGAGTAGTAAAGCTTCCAGGTAATTAACAACACCACGCGTGTCCCTGAAATCCAGTCCAACCACTTGGCACAGCAACATGGAGGAGGCCCGACGTTGGATCCAGCAGACAGGGGTTCCTGCTCAGATCTCAGGCTGGGGTAAAGAAGAAAGGCAGCGGACTGAGAGCCATCAAGAGCTAAGGGCTTCTACTGGGGAGCCTTATAAAAACAGCTCACTGGGAAGCAAAAAGGGGAGGAATGAAGGCTAGTTTGTTTCCCTACAAAGCTTCCAGGATACCCACCACAAAGTATAGCATCAGCCTTTAGGCTGGAATTGGCAAAGCTGCCTAAGAGACATGGATACCCAATTCCCTTTGAAAAGTAATGGGATTGGGAATCTAAAAGTGCTCATTAATACTTCAGGGCCAGATTCTGTTCTTAGTGACGCTGGTGTCAATCTGGAGTTAATCCACTGGTGTCAATGATATACATTTTGGGTTACCTCTGAGGGCAAAAAACCAGCAGCCCTTTAATGATCATTGTAATATTTTCCAGGCAAACACTTGGTTGGATTTAAAAATTCCAAAGCCCTGGCGCATATTAATTGTAGACGCTGAGCGAAATGCAAAATGTAACAAGTAGCACAGACTGAGAAAAGGAACCCAGGTGATTAGAGGCAAAACAGTTTTAAAAATATAAAGTTCCTTGTAACATGGGTGCAGATTAAAACAATTAAGTTCACAGTATCTCTAACTCAGACCTCTCAATCAAGGACTTTTGCCATTTTCTTCTGCACCACTAAATACTGGCTTAGTGTGAGCCTAACCTGCTTCTCCTAAATGGAGAAAGAATAATATGGTCAAGCATGGTACCAAATAAAGACAGTTCTGTGAAAAGGCTTTAAATATGGCTTCTTGGCAATCCCAGCAAGAGGCATTTTAAAAAGAAAAGTGCACTAACTTCCTTCCACCTTCCCCTGGTATAGAGAGGGATCTCTCACGCTCATGGTGGACGTTTGCTATAGGCCTTCTTCACCCCTTGTATGTTCTAGAGCAGGGGTCGGCAACGTTTGGCACGCGGCTCGCCAGGGTAAGCACCCTAGCGGGCCGAGCCAGTTTATTTACCTGCTGACGCTGCAGTTTCGGCCGATCGCGGCCCCCACTGGCCGTGGTTCGCCGTCCCGGGCCAATGGGGGTGGCGGGAAGCCGCGACCAGCACATCCCTCGCCCGCGCCGCTTCTCACCGCCCCCATTGGCCCGGGATGGCAAACCGCGGCCAGTGGGGGCCGCGATCGGCCGAACCTGCCGTGTCAGCAGATAAATAAACTGGCCCGGCCCGCCAGGGTGCTTACCCTGGCGAGCCGCGTGCCAAACGTTGCCGACCCCTGTTCTAGAGTCATATCCTTGTGCTTCAGATTGGAGCTGTCAGAATCCAGCCCCTTCACAGCCTGCTTACAGACAGACGCCCCCAAGGCCTGGTCTACACTACGACTTTAATTCGGATTTAGCTGCGTTAATCCGAATTAATCCTTAACCCGTCCACACAACGGAGCCAGTTACTTCGAATTAAAGGGCGCTTAAAATCGATTTCTGTACTCCACCCCGACGAGCGGAGTAGCACCAAAATCGATTTTGTAAATTCGAATTAGGGGTAGTGTGGCCGCACACCACCGAATTAATGTGATTAAAATTAATGGGGTAGTGTGGCCGCGCACCACCGAATTAATGTGGTTAAAAACCTTGGGAAACAGATTGTATAAATTTGATTGTGCGCGGCCACACTAAGCACATTAATTCGGTTTTTAACCACATTAATTCGGTGGTGTGCGGCCACACTACCCCATTAACTTTAACCACATTAATTCGGTGGTGTGCGGCCACACTACCCCTAATTCGAATTAACAAAATCGATTTTGGTGCTACTCCGCTCGTCGAGGTGGAGTACAGAAATCGATTTTAAGTGCCCTTTAATTCGAAGTAACTGGCTTCGTTGTGTGGACGGGTTAAGGATTAATTCGGATTAACGCAGCTAAATCCGAATTAAAGTCGTAGTGTAGACCAGGCCTTAGAGTAAGCCCACACAGCAGCTGGGAGCAAGCCTCCCTGCCCAGACAAAGTCAGAGTCATCCTAGTGACGCTCGAGGTATTACACTAAAGCCAGCAGTAGGGGTGCTGGGGTCAGGCTCCTAAGCTCACCCGGCCCCTAAGGCTTGAGAGCCCAAGCTGAAAGGTCCATGCTGCCGTTTTTGGCAGGCTAGCGCAAGTCTCTCCCCCCACCCTTCCCACCCCTGGTCAGTCTGTCTATCTAGGCTGGGACACAACTTGACCTGTTTACAGGCTTCTCCCTCCCAATGGCTGAGATGGAGCGATGCCAATTTGCACCAGCAGGGAATCTGGGCCGCGTGTAACATGCATTCAAACCCATCATCAAGTCTTGCGACAGTCTATGGAAGTGTTGGTTTTGCTGTAGCAATGCTTGCTTAATGGGCAGGATATTCCTACAAGACACGTGGGGAAAGTATTACAATTCTTCCCTAATATTATTTCTTATTAGTTTCCTGAAAGGCTTCCTGTCTGGTGACCAGGTCAGTTCAGCACAGCCGTTTCTTTTCCTCAAGCACTCTGGCAGTACATCTAACCCTGCCTCTCTTCCACCCAAGAGCTACGGTACCAAATTTGTCCTCTTGAACTCTTTGGGATATGCAGCTCTTTCTCTAGAATATGTGGCCAGGACCCTTGAGCGAGTTCATGGTTGCTTGGGAATGTTTCCCAAGGTGTTCTTGAAATTTCTTTTAATGCAGAGATTTTCCCCCCACATTATTCTCTTTGTTGCCAAGTTGGAACATTATGAGATCATTACATTGCTGGACGGTCAATTTTCAAGAGTTCTATGTCTGAGATTTTATCCCTCAAAATCCTATTGCCTTGAGTGGCAGTGTCTAGATAAAATTCCCCATGCAGAACTTTTTTTAAAAGGTGACGTTTCATCTATGCATCTTAAAACAGAATTCTGATGTTGTCCGTCTCTCTCCCTAGGAAACGCACAGGTTCATATTCAAAATGCTTAATGACTTCACAATGGGTAGAGACTTTGGGTTCTTTGTTATGGTTTTGTTTTACAGAGCAAAAATAAGTAATGCAAAAGGATCAGCATTTCAGTCCAATAGTTTCTACCCACTCCTGCAACTGCAGAACAGAGGTAATTGGTAGTATAAACCTTCCTCTGACCCCCAAACTCAGTGTGGGAACATAAATACAAAATTATTCACTGCCAATCATCCACTCCTTCGCCCCATCGATAGTTTTTTCCCTTAGATTTTAAGCATGCACCTCCCAGGACGGTGGTATCCAAAGTTGGAAGTGATTGGACTTTGTCAGTGCTGATGGATCCCAGGGTTTCGGAGGAGCTGGGGATGATGCTACCGATGGAACGCAGTCTGGAACCGAAGGAGCCCAATGCTTAGGGGCTTGCTTGTCATGCCTCTGAGACTTAGAACATACTAAATCCTCAAGGGCCAAGCTGGTAGGCTTGCTTACAACTGAATCAGACTTCTCTGAAGTGGACCTTGAGGAAGATTTCATCTTGTGCTTATGGGAATGTGTCCCGGCTTCCCAACAAGACCCTGTCGTGGGTTCTGTGGGGGTAGATTCTCCTGGACCAGAGTCGGACTTTGCAGCAGGAGGCACACTCGTTGCTGAATCAGGTTGATGTACAGTGGCAGTTCCCCAGCCTGGATCTGATTGGGGCTTCATGGCCTTCTCCAGAAGGCATTTGCAGAGGCAAAGTTCCCATCCTCCTCGGGTACAGCTGGGGAACAATGGGCAGATACTGCACCTCACAGTGATGTGAGCTTCACCAAGGTCGTACAGGCAGAACTTGTGGTCATCCCTGACCAAGAAGGATTGTGGGAGGGAAGCACAGAGTTTGTAGCCTGGAATACTGGGCACAGTCCAGTAGCCAAGCGGGATACGGCTGGGGTGTGGGTGTCCCTGCAGGAGACTAAAAACTATTAAAACTATTTACAAAACTAGAAGGGTTTTGTTTTGTAGAACAAAGCCAAAGCTGCGGACACTAAAGGTTCCAACCTGGAGCATGCGGAATGAGAAGGAACTGGAGAGGTGGTCGGTCTGCCCCACCGTTTATCCCATCGGTTGCAGGTCAGCCAGGGCGCATGCACGGATCCATGGACACTACCTTCAAATTCTCCAGGCCGTATGAGTGTCCCACAGTGGAATACAATAGGGACCATCACTCAAAGAAGAAGTAAAATTACACTGTCAATAGATCAGTCATATTACCGTAGCACCTAGAGGCCCCACCCAAGTTCCAGAGCATATTGTACTAGGTGCTGTACAAACACATAGTAAGTCAGTTCCTTGCCCTGAAGAGTTTATGTGGGCAAGACACACACAGCAAGGGAGGAGAAAGAGGCACTGAGAGGGGAAGTAACTTACCCAAGCTCAAGAAGCAGACTAGTGGCAGAGCTGGGAATAGAACGAAGGCCTCCCGAGTGCCAATACAGCGCTCTGTCCATTAGACCGTGCAGCTAGAAAGGCCATTGCATCCCTATGAATTTATAAAGCAAGCCCGGGCTATTCACCTACACGACAGCAGGATACTTCAATAACTGCTGGTTGTTTGCATTTTGCCGACGCTACGTGTGTGTGTGTTGGGGCAGAAGCGGCGAAAGTGGAGCACAGTTCATTTTGGTATTGTTCACTTTAAAAACAACTGGTCTCCTTTTTACAGAGGGCAGCCAGAACAGAGATTGTACTTCCGATACCGATCGCGAAGTTTATTCTTCAGCGCCAGCCCAGGCTGCTGTTTCCAATTCTCTTCGTTGATCTTTGTATTTATCCCGAAAACAATGCCATGTGCTTAGCAGAGATATGTCAGGAGAAGGCAGAACACAAAATAACATCAGCAGGCGGGTCACTGGAAGTTTAATGGCTAGAAGCCAATCAGATAATTATTTGCAAGCTGGTGCTGCACACGTGGGTAAGCACATGGGACCCTGGACTGCCAGCAAAAGGCACAGTTGTTTTCTTCTTGTATGCTGAAGATTAAGCAAAAGCAACATATGAAATGATCAATCCACACTGTGCTGGGGGTTACCTTTGATACCTGCCACTGTGTTTTCTATGTTATGTAAGTGAATGAAATCAATGTAACCCTTCCCTTGTTTCTAAACTAACAAAGAATTGTTCATGAGACCTCCTCTGAGTTGAGAAATGCCTGTATAGTTTAGATATAAAATACAGGAGAATGGACTTATTGTCTCCGACTGTAAGCTCTTCAGGGCAGGGACTATCTTGTGGCTCTGGCTTCTAGATTCCCGCAACACAAAAAAAGGAGGAGAAGAATTGTGGTCCCAACCCTACAACTGGAGTGACATGAGTCCATGCAGCTGGAGGCAAGCCAACAGTATGTGTGTCAATACCGCCACATGTCAAATCATACCTGTAGGAACAAAGAATGCAGGCCATACATACAGGGGGGCTCTATCCTGAGAAGCAGTGACTCGGAAAATGATTTGGGGGTCATGGTGGATAATCAGTTGAACATGAGCTCCCAGTGCAGTTGCTGTGGCCAAAGGACTAATACCATCTTTGAATGTATAAACAGGGGACTACTGAGTACCAGACAAAGGTATAACAAGATCCAATGGCTGGAAGTTGAAACGAGACACACTCAGCCTGGAAATAAGACATGTTTAATAGTGAGGATAATTAACTATTAGAACAACTCGCCAAGGTTTGCGGTGGATTCGCCATCACTGGCCGTTTTAAATGAAGACTGGATGCTTTTCTAAAAGACATGCTCTAGTTCAAAGAGGAATCAATTCAGGGAGGACCTGTGGCCTGTGCTATGCAAGAGGTACTGAACCCAGGTCCTCAGGCAGCAGGACGTATTGAACTGTCATTGCTGACCTCAGTACTAATGCCCACAGCAGCCAGGCCCCTGACTGGATGGGCAGGCAGTGCTCTCACTGGGTACCTGGACTATATAAACGCCCCCAACAGGAAGAGGAAGCTGTTTTAGCAGACTAGTACCTGCTGGTTGCTCCCCAGACCACCTTGCCCTGTTACCTCGTCCGATCCCGCCCGGCCACCTCATCTGACCTTGCCTTCCCGGACTCTTGGATTGGATCTTCTGGCTACTGACCCCGGCGAAGACTCCGACCATTGCCCCGGACTGCCTGTGATATGGCTCCACCTGCCAGCTACCCAACCACACGCACACACTTGACTACTGCTCTGGACTGGCCCCCCGCCTTGCCTTGGCCACTGGACATTAGAGCCTCCCATCCACCCATGTGCCAGCCAGGATACCGAGCCAACACCGAGTGGGAAGTGACCTCTACCAGGATAAAGGCTGGCACTGCTTACTTTGCCCCACGAGAGCCAAGGGGAAGCAGTGCTGACATGGTGACTCTCAGGCACCATTCAGTCTCTCTCTGCCCTGCACCTGGAGCAGTGCAGCTACACATTGTCTCTTCTTTAGGCAGGACTGCAAGTGGCTGCCAATCCAGGCAAGTGACAGTAACGTGCGTCCATGGATGCAAGCTCATCTGTGGCAGCAGCAGTAAATGCTAACAGCCTTGTCACCCAACTGTGATTTTTAGCTCCAAACCAAATGAGAACACCCACCCCAAACTCACAAGACTAAAACTGACATTTGCAGTTGCACGTTCATTCTCCCTCCACATCGAATCTGATCAGTTTATGAGTTAAAATAAGATTGATCTCTCGCTGCCAGAACAACTAGTGGAGCCTTGTGGCTCAAAAGCAAGCGCTCTTCTGTTAGTGATGTGCATAGCAGACAATCATAAGGATCCTGACATCACAGGAGAGCAGAAATCCTTTTGCTCTTTCCCAGGTTCTTATTATGTTCTTATGTAGGTTACTCTCCCTGTGCTGATGTCAGGAGTGAAAAGGCTCCATGTCAGTAAACCCAAGCAGACCATAGAGTTTAAGGCTGGAAGGGACCCCAGATCATCTAATCTGACCACCTGTCTATCACAGGCCACCAGCACGCACACGCTAAACCCAACAACCAAAATTAGACCAAAGCATTACAGCCCACAGGAGATGAGACTACTATGTGCCACAGGCAGATAATCGGAGGGACCAAAGTACACCAATGCCGGAAGCCCCGACAATGGCAGAGAAATGATTAAGTGAGATACACCCAGATAATCCTGGCAAGTGACCCACACACTGCAGAGGAAGGTGAACCTCGCCTCCCCCTGCCCCCCCCCATCCAGGCCACTGCCAATCAGAGCGGGAGGGAAATTCCTTCCTGTCCCCACCTATGGTGACCAGTTAGACCCTGAGCATGTGAGCAAGAACCAGCCAACCAGCTCAATGCTCAGTGCCAACTCAGAGCCCTGGCCCACCTTGGCCAGTGTCCCATTTACAGCTGCGTCCATCCCTGATGCTTCAGAGGTAGGAGATTTTAAAAAAAACCTTCCCCATTGGGGGAAAATCCCTTCCTGACTCCTGAAGGTGGCTGTCTGAAACCCAGAAGCATGAGCTTTTAGGACCAGTATGAATCAAACATGCAGGGGGGCAGACAAATACTATAACAAGGTGATATTTTACAAAAGGCGACTTCTGACAGTGACCACACTTGAAAGCTAAGAAGAGTTTAAAAGGGAAACGCCAGATTCTCATTTACGCCCCTCTGGTGGGCGGGGAGGATGATGGGGGGGGGCAAAGCAGTGTAAGGGGAACCTAGCATATATAAGAATTAGATCCCATATTTTGGGTGCTGGGGAGGGTACTCCTGGTCAATGTAAAGTCAAGAAGGGTTGGTTTTAAGTTCATGGCTGACCTATTTTGTATCCCAGAAAGGAACAAAATCTAATACATTCATACGGTCCGGTTTAGAGCTGGCCTGAAAACAAAAGTTCTGTTTTGTGAAAGATTTGGAGGTTTTGGTATTTAGTTTCATTTGAAGATTTTTTAATGAAAAAACGGGGGGGGAGGGGAAGAGAGAGAGAGAGAGAAACCCAAACCCACCCCGTTGTAACCAATAACTAAGCTAGGGCACTCAGTTGAATGTGATCAGGCAGATCAGGGACTTGAACCTGCGTCTCTCTCACCAAACATTCCAATTTGGATCTGAAAAAGTTTAGCCACAACTGGTACGTTTCTGCATGAAGTTTTGGTTTCAACAAATCAGCAGTTTCTGATGACAAAAATTTTTTTACTAGAGTCAAAAAACTCCTTAAACACCCCTCCCCCCCACCTCGACATAGTCATGCAGGGCTTCCAACTGTGGTGATTTTATCATGTCTCTCTCAATACTTGGTGTTTTTCTTAAAGTTCCAGCCCCTGGAGTCACAGTATTACCGGAAAATCTCAGCTTCCATTGCATAACAAAAGTTTCTAGCCCTCGTGATTGCGGAGAAAAGCTGGAAAATGCAACCTTTATAGGCTCAAAAACCAGAAAGCGAATATAAAAGAACCCCAAATTGATTACTTAAAAAAACCTCATGATTTTCAAGCCAATTTCATCATTTGAGGCCCGACTCACAATTTTTGAACAACGCGTCGGCAGTACTGGCAATGGATGACTTGCATTTAGTAGGCCTATGGTTAATGGGGTCAGACCCCTTGTTTCCCTGATAATTTCTCCACTCCCAGAATGTTCAGACATTTCTGAAATACAGAAACACAAGGATTTGGTTTTCCAGGGTGGAGTTTTCTAAGTTCTTATCTTTCTGTTCTGGTCATGCTGTTCTATTTGAGAGTGAGTACCGACTCACAGGCTAGGTGTAGAGGAGAAACAATCTCTAGCACACCTGAATTTTACTGCTGAGGTTTCCTGTTCTAGTGGAACATCACTGTCATAAAAGGTCAGGATGCCACAGCGGAGATAATCCCTCAGGTATTTTGGGCCAATCCAATAGCAGATTTTGAAGATGAAGACTGAAACTTGCATTGATGAGCATACAGGCTGCTGTGTTTGAACTGAGCTGCATGAAATTACTCATTTTTCAGGGGGCGGGGGGCATTGCATTTGTTAAAGCAGATTTTTTCACAACACACTGTTGATTTTCTTTTTTCAAAGAAGTAGTGCCTTATCAGAACATTATAGAAAATGTTATCAACAGGATTAATGGACATCTTTTGTTTAGTGAACAAATAACCAATAACGTGTTGATTAAAAATTGGTGGGGAAAGTCAAAAGAACTGAACATAAAATTTTAAAGACAAGAGAGGCTGTTTTGAACCCTATGAAATGAAAAAAACTTTGAAATTTTTGCAATTTTCTTTTTCATTTTTGAGCCCTTCTAAATTTTGAACCAACTATAGGCTTAATCTAGTCAGTTCCATAACTAGATACAGGGTATGCCTATGCAGCATTTCAGAGAACACAGGAAGGAGCCCCTCAGCTGGGGTTGACAGACCATGCTAGCACTCTAAAAATAGCTGTAGAGACCATGCTCTGAAGTTGGGACTTGGGCTGAAGCTCCAGCTCTGAAACCTAGGGAGCGGGGTGGACTTCAGAGCTCAAGCTCCAGGCCTAGCCATGACCAAAGCACTGTCTACACAGCTGTTTTTCAAGTGCTAGCACAAGCCCCTTTAGCCTGAGTCTGTTGCCTTGGGGTGGCAGGCTCCCCTAGGCTCGCTCCAGAATGCTGTGTGGACACCCCCCCAGAGACTTCCAGTCATCAAGCATGAAAGTTTTGATGTGTGGGGATCACTGTGCTTAATTCTAAATCCGACAGGAGGAGACACTCTTCTTTTCAGCTGTAGACAGAAAAAAAAGGGCATTCTTCACAGACAAGCAAATGTATGCAAATGTTATTCATTTAGGCAGTAAATTGCCATCTGCTTTGTGGATCACCCAAGGTTCAGTATTTTTGTTCCAGCTGATATGCCTTTTTAACCACACAAATAAAAAGTGCTTTGCAAAAAGCGGTCTTAACATTTGCTTTGCGTTTGACAACACTCTGTAATCCCTAACCAGGTGCCATGCTTTTCTGGCACGTTATTTTTTAAGAACAAATGGTTTTTATTTTACTACCTTGACAATTATCATTAATAACAACTGCCTTGACACCACGCCATTCGTTATACTCCCTTAAAAGCCCAACCTTACAATAAACAATAATTATAGTCTCAGACATACAAATCTAGGGAACGAACAGAATAACCCTCGGGTGAGGACAGGGGACCGTTCCCAGGGGCAGCCAGTAATTAAAACATAAATGATTAATTCAATTAAGGGATAGCCCAGTCAACCAAATGGGGATAAACTGCAATTCATACTGATCCATTTGATTCCCCTGGATCTATTTGAGAAGTGGGAATTCGTTTTGCTTTGGGATTGCTAGAGATTCAAGAAGCTATTTCTTCCAGTAGTTAAGCTCCTTGCTCTTTAGAGCTGCTTTTAAGCATGCGCCTGACGTTAGCGGTGAGACGTTCCACTGAAGGGGAAACACTAAGGGCAACGTTTTCCAAAAAAAATCATGGCACCCACATTTAAGGCCAGTTTTTCCATAGAGCCCCACTCCCACTTCACCCGAATAAGTGGCCTAATTCTTCCAAAAGCTCAGTACGACGGGTGCTACGGACGACACCAAGCGATCGATGATAAGCGTGAGTCTGACCCCCTGAAAAAATGATTGGTTTAAAATTCGCATGATTTGAAAACCAATCGAGTTGAGGTTTTTCCAATCGCCTTCTAATTTCTGAGCTTTAGAGTTCCTGTTTTCCAGCTTTTCTCCATAACTATGAAGGCTAGAAATGAAAGCTGAGCTTCTCATGTCATCACATGACTAGGGCCAAGTTTTCCATCAAAACTGTTTTTCTGATGGAAAATATTCAACAACATGAAATTTTTCCACAAAAAGTGCCTACTTCCCATGGAAAAAAATTGGTTTTTCTATGGAAAATTTGCCCAAAACATGAAATCTTTTGTCTCAGATACCATACTTCAGGGCTTCGTGGCAGTTGTAGTTCAATTTCCTCATATCCTCATTCTACTCAGTGGCAGTTGCTCCCCAGCCGGACTATATGTTCCATGATGAACCATTGTCAGAGATTCCCATGATGCAGCCACCTTCCCTCACCATGATGGGAGACTATGGTGCATCGTGGGAGATGTAGTCTGACCAGGAGCCAGCAGGCACCATTTCCAAATCAGAAATTTGGCAGAAATATTTTGGGTTTCACTTTTTTAACCAGTCAAATTTTTCCATGGAAAACAAAGCACTCTATTGATGATGGAGATGATATTTGTTATGACTATTGATGCAATGGTCCCTACATAACCTCTCCCCGGCTGTCTTTAAATGTCACAGGTAAACATAGTCAATATAAAATCAAATGTATATCCAACGCCACTTACACAATTCATGCTACATAAAAAACACACTTTCAGTTCTTCACCTGGACACATGTAACCCCTAATCCTGACTTTCAGTTACTAACTTCAATTTTATGATTGTCTTTGTTCCTTGCTAGTGATATCTTACACAGCATAACGTTGAAATCTGCCTCCAATTACACCACCACCAAATCAGTGGAGTGCCAGCAAATCTGATTGGCGCACGCAATATGAGACATGATCAGTTAAGGTTATTTAGTGCGGATGTTTTTGGTTAAGCTCTAGACTGAACGAAGGTTTGGGGAATAGTTTGGAGTATTATTTCAAGACAGTCATCGCATATCAGGTAGCAGGTACCGCTTCAGGACAGCAATGGCTTTTTCTATTGTAACATTGGGAGACGGGCTACAGAGCCACAAAAATAGAGACAGAGTTGAATATTTCATTTACATGTACTCAGAGTTACTAAAAATCACACATGAGTCTTTAGACATATGGATAATTTAAAACATGGGAAGGAACTTTTTCTTTGTAAGGGACAAGGCATGGTCCTGCTGAACTCGGTGGGCATTTTTGCACTGACTTCAATGAATCCAGGATTTTATCCCCCTTTCCCCCACTATCTACATAAGTGACACGACAGGAACCAAATAGAGGCTGCATTGTGCTGTGCGTTTGGAGCTGATAGCTAATCTTACCGCAGAGATTTAGTGCCATTGAAAATATATAAACCAAAAACAGAATTATCACAAAGTTATCGGGCCACATCCTTGGCTGGTGTAAATCAGGGCAGATCCACTCACTGCAAAGGGCCTGCGTTGATTAATACCTGCTGAAGAGCAGATCGCTTGTTTATAATCCAGTTCAGTTACACGTTATTTCTCATCGGGTGCATTGTGGCACGTAATTGTGCAAGCCACCTTGTCAAGGGAATCTTAAATGTCCTCTCTAACTGATAGACACAGGCACTTGAGCTATCCCACTCAATATTCAGTATTCAGAGACAGAAGATAACCAAACTATTTCTTGCTATTAGAGGTGTAACGCCCCCCCCAAACCACCCCACACACTATTTTGCCAGATTTGCGTTAAAAACAAAATCCAAACCCACGACCACCTACTTATTACACATTTTCTGTTATGTCAAAAGGCAGGAAAATCAACTTCCCTTTTTGCCAGGGTGACCAGCTGTTTAAACAGTAAGTGGCCAGTCCCATAACCACTACTGGGCGTAGTGTCTTGTGATGCAAATGGCTCTGACAAGCATAAGTGTTCAGTGAAAGTTAGTTTTATTAAACAAATAAGAAAGTATTTTTTAAAAAAATCTACTTTTAATTAACCTGAAACCTTACAATGGCCAATAAATAAGTGTACTTTTCCAATAATTTCAGTTTTCACAGTGGACATTTACAAAATAATAATGGCACAATTTTATTTTCTCCACACACAAAGGGCCTGATTCCTGTCTAGATCTTGTCTTCACAAGGAAAAAAAGGGTGCTCTTACCTTATGTTAGCTAACGCATGAGGTAAATTCCTAGTGACAGCAATACAAGGAAGTGAGTTATTTTCACGAGTTACCAGACCAGAGTTAACCCTAGGTTCCACCATAGTCTTCACCCTGACCTGCTAATTCATATGAAAACACAACACTTCCTTGTGTTGCCTTCACTAGGATTTTATCCCATGCGTTAGCTAACACGAGGTAAGAACATCTCTTTTTTGTTAGTGAAGGTACACTGACGCCATAAGCCTCCTAATCTTCTTGGGCCCAGTTCACCATTGCCTACCCACAGTTCAGTCACTTACAAAGCAAGTGTAAAATGCTGCCAGACCAGAATTGTCATCTTTGATTTCCATCCGATAGCTCAACAGTCATGATGGGGCCAAATGAAGTCTTCCCACCACTTGCTGGTCTTGTACCAGCTTCACAGCTTTGTTCATCTCTCAACCTTTTTGTGGTATGTTATTCTTCACCGTGTTTACCCAATGCATCCTGAGGCTTCCTCTATTTCTAGTTCCTTATGCTCTGATATATATCACCATGCGTGGTTTCCTTTTCAGGTCCATTCTTGACACAGGCCCAAACCACTGCAGTCATCTTTCTTTAATCTTCTGTAATGGTGTAATTTCTTGCCCTTTTCTTATCACTTCTTTATTTCCTACAGTCTTGACAACCTCAGTATTCCCCTCAGCCAGTTCATTTCTGCAGTCAGGCAATCTTTTTCGTTTGTCAGCTTTCCTCACACTCCTGCATTCCAACCCGTAGAGCAGCATTGGCACAATTGTCTAGTATACGCCATTTTTGTTTTTAAATTGAAATGAGTGTAGCCTTCCAGCTCTTCAGAGTTTTCCAAATGCAGTAGTGGCTAGTCCAATCCTTTTTAATGTCATCTTCACAATTCCCATTCTTCAATCCTAGTCCTCCACTGTACAGAAGCTTTTCCACATGTTCTAGTTCTCAGACTTTGATCTTTGCCACTTCCTCTTGTCTTCCAATTGCCATAATTTTGGTTTTCTCTGTACTGATCTTCAATCCAAATTTTCTGCTTTCCTGGTCAATTTTGTTAGTTATTCTCTGGAAATCCTCATTGGTCAATGCTATGAGGTCAATAACATCTGTGAATCTAAGGTTATTCGTTGTCCTCCCACATGACTCCTTCCCTTTCATCTCTCAGTGCTTCAACCATTGCTGCTTCCAGAAATCTGGAGATAGAATGCATCCTTGTCTCACTCCAACAGTCGCCCTGAACCATCTATCAGCTTCTTGTCCACTCTCATCAACTTGCTGTAGATGTTTTCTATCAGCTTGATCAATTTCTCGGGGATGCCATATGTTCTCCAAACTTGCCATAGCCCTTTCTGCAAGCAAAAGCCTGTTTGAAGTCTATAAAGTTGTTGTAGCAGGTGAGATTGTGTTCTATGTACTTTGCCAATATCTTTCTTATCACAAATAGCTTATCTGCTGTACTCTGTCCTGGTCTAAATCTGGCCTGTTCCTCTGCAAGCACTATTTCCAAGTATCTCTAATTCCCCCCCAACAGTATCTTGGTGAACGCTTTTCCCAGAACAATCTATGAGCTCATTCCTCTGGGGTTCTTGAACTCACACACAGTACCATCTCTAAAAAAGGAGATTTCATTTTCCCCAATTCTCTCGGCACTTGCTCGTTTGTAAATCTTGTTAAATGGCTTGGGCATGGCCCATGTGTGTTCCTTGAATTCCTGCAGAAGCTCTGCTGCTATGTTGTCACTTCCCAGTGCCTTTTTCTTTTTCAAACCTTCTATCAAGAGGGTTATTTCTTCTAAGAATTCCAGCATCTGCTCTCCCTCGTCTCTACTGGGAAGCTTCTCCAGGACTGTTTCATCTACTGTGTTCCGCATCTTGTACTGTTCTTAGAAAGAATATTTTGATTGCTTATTCTCTGCTTGTTCATCCTCAATTATTTGCCTGTGCTTGTCTTTCACTGCCAATATCTTCAACTCATATGTCCCACTCAGTTCTCTTGCAATACAACCCGTGTCACGTTTCTCTGCTCCTTTACGTTGTCAGATCAGAACAGTGGCACTTCACATTTCATGGGTATAAATGACTCCACAAGATGCAGTGGTGAATTGGGCCCCATTGTCCATGCACCATGACTCCCACATTAGGTAGAGAAAACCCTCCCAAAAGTTTCAGATTTATTTTACAGGTTTTGTGCGGAACCACAAACCAGCAGAGTCCATAACCACATTCCCCCCTGCAGCTTAATGGTCCGTAAACACAAAATAATATGAAAAGAACAACTCATGTTCCAGAGATCTTGATTCCAGCTACTGTTCAACCCCCTCACCCAGACCTATTCAGCACCTTCTCTAAGGCTTTGAGCCTCATTTTGCTGGCTTTGCTGCACCTTCCTTACTCAGGTGCAGGTTGGAAGGCTAGATATGTCCCCAGTTACTTTTGGCTCAGGCAGGCACTCATAGATGAGACTCAAGAAGCCAACTCTGGGCTTATTTGACTCCCAAATGCCCAATTACTCTCTGGCTCACTGGACCTCCCCACATGGGCAGCACTGGAAGGGGGCTGAATCATGGCTTTCAAGCCCCTTCCCCTGGTGCCAAAGAACCTGTACACCCCATTGCAGCACAGAGAAATGTCAGTTATCAGAAAGGCTAAATAATTAACATGCTCCTCAAGCTAAGGGCCATCTATTGTCCTTGATACATGCATACACCTTCCCTTAACAGCAAGAGAAGTTTCCCATGCAAATAGAGGGCAGATTATGGCCGGAAGAGCTTATAAATCCAGTTAGGAGCAACTCAGTCAGGAGAGCTCTTTCATATCCTTCTCCATCCAGCCAATTCCTCATTATCTCAGAGGTTCATGCTGATGCCAAATGACATCATACCTGCCACAGAGGCCTTTCAAGAAAAAGCTGAGACTTCAGAGCAGGGCCGTAGCAACAAAGAACGTGGCCCCCTCCGAACGGTGGCCCCCTCCGAACATATGTCCGGGCGGGGCCCCTTACAATGCAGAAACTGGAATGCGGTATTTATTTTGCCACTTTTAGGGGCCCCCTTCCTTGCGTGGCCCCTTCCGGTCGGAGGGTACGGAGGGCGCTCGCTACGCCTCTGCTTCAGAGATCTTACTAAAAACTTTCCACTGAAAAGGGAGTAAGAGGAATAGGAACGAGGCTGGGGTTTCAGAGGCACAAGAGGTGCAGAGCTACACGTGAGCTCAACAAGCAGCTCCAGTCACTCAGCGAGGAGAGCGAGTATAGTTTCATTTCTTTGTGAGAGAGCTACCCTCTGAGTTCCACCAACATCAGCAAAAGTTGCCTGGCTATATTTCTCTGGAACCATACCCCTAGATGTCTCTGTTCAGTCACGCCCCGTTGCAAAAGAACTAACAGCAATTAACAACTGCAGTGGAGCCACTTATTTATAGAGGCAGATTTCCATGATGGTGCAATTTTTGTACAGTTAAAAAAAAATAAATCTGTAGTCCCATATGGAATTAAGTTTGCCTATATAGAGTACGTATTGCAACACACGTGCACTTTAATGATGCCAAAGAGTCAGATAAGTGATTGCTGAAGTAGGTGAGCAGTAAATGTATGCTAACTATTATTGGCTCTTATGCTCAAATGACATAATCATGAAATGCTCAATATTACCACTGAGGTGAAGCGAGGTAAAGTGGTGATGAAACTGAATCCCCGGCCCAGTGGAAATCACTGTTTTCGTCCATCACGTGTGCTAGGAGATGACAAGTACACAAAGATATTGACATCGTAAAACAGATTAATACATACAACTCGGTTTTTCCTGCTCAGTGACTGTCTCCTGTCCCTGGACAGCTGTCAACTGCCAGCAGAGACGGTTAGAAACTGGCTCAACCCTCCGTAGGTGGCACAGATCAAACATCTTTCAAAACGATGGTGCTTTGAAAAAGATGGTCCAAGACAGACACAGCATGAATTGATAAATAGCGCCTAAACACCAGCTACACACAGAATCCGGGCTCCAGTTTTTTCTGAGGAGAACATGTCCAGTGGCCACTTTGAATAAGGGAGAGATTTCCAAAGGCACAAAGGGGAGTTGAATGCCCAACGCCCATGGAATGTTATTGGGCGTTGGGGGCCCAACCCCTCTGTAAGACGGTTCTAAGCCTTGGGGCCCATGTACATGCTCCAATGAACCTGTTACTGCCCTTTATAACTCAGGGTTGTAGCTGCTGGTCACATGACTTTGGAGCAAGCATGTGACCTGCAGGAAGCTAAATAGAAGGTTCCTTGACTTTGAGGCAAGTGCAACAGATGAGAGAATGAGTGTCAGGGAGGTCCTAGAATGGGTCTCTCCACAATAACAAGGAAGGGGGTGACCTTTCCCCTTCCGGTTGTTGGAGCTGAAAAAGCTCTAGCTGGTTAGTACCCAGCCCTGGGGAAAGAGATTTGCATTAGGAGATTGTTGTGAGTTTCCCCCCCCCTCCCTTTCCAGTCAATGAGTTTGCCCACTGGCTTACACTCCACCCTGGGCTATGGGTAAAGGGCTAGGTCGTGGCCCGGCTTAGATGGCTGTGAAGGGGCACGATGGGGAATTATTGGAGAATTGTTCTGAAATCAACATGATGAAATTCAATAAAAAACAAGTGAAAAGTATTGCCCTTAGGAAGGACATATCAACTGCACCACTACAAAATGGGGACTAACTGGCTAGGTAGTAGGACTGCTGACAAAAATCTGGGGGTTAGAATGGATCACAAATTGAATAGGAGTCAACAATGACACAGTTGCGAAAGAGGCTGACATCACTCTGGGGTGTATTGACAGGAGTGTCCTATGTAAGGCAATTATCCCACTCTACTCAGCACAGGTGAGGCCTCGGTTGGAGTACTGTGCCCAGTTCTGGGTGCCACACTTCAGGAAAGATGTGGACAAATTGGCAAGAATCCAGAGGAAAGCAACAAAAATGCTTAAAGGTTAACTTGATCTATAAGGAAACCTGACCTATGTGGAAAGGTTAAAAAACAAGGCACATTTAGACTTGAGAAAAGAAGACTCTGTGTGTGTGTGTGTGTGTGTGTGTGTGTGTGTGTGTGTGTGTGTGTGAGAGAGAGAGAGAGAGAGAGAGAGAGAGAGAGAAACAGCCTTCAGATATGTTAAGGGATAAAGAGGATGGTAATCACTTGTTCTCCATGTCCACTGAAGGTAGGACAAGAAGGAATTGGATTAATGCGCAGCAAGGGAGATTTAAGTTAGATATTAGGAAGAAGTTTCTAACTCTAAGGGTAGTTAAGCTCCGGAATAGGCTTCCAAGGGAGGTTGTGGAATCCCCGTCATTGGAGGTTTTTAAGAACAGGTGGAACAAACACCTGGCAGAGATGGTCTGTGTTTGCTTAGTTCTGCCTCAGTACAGGAGCTGGACTTGATGACTTCGAGGTTCCTTTCAGCCCTACATTTCTACGCCCATTCCCCTACATGGCCATCCCGGACTTTGGATCTGGATGAGCAGGGTAAGCGGATGTTGCGCACCCAATCTTCTCTACCAGGCAAACGAGTGGAGACCTTATCTTTGCTCCCAATCCACAGGCCCGGAAAGATGAGCTGGACTGGGAAGCATGGTAGTAATCTGCTACTGGTCCGGGCTAGTAGTAGATTACTGTCTCCTTGGAGCAAAGGGGCATTATCCTCTTGGAGTCAAGATTGCTTTCCCATGATGCTCCTGGGATAGCATGGCTATGTGCTACCTCTTACACATGGTTGCAAATGCACAACCGAGGCCTAAGTGCCATGAGATATAAAATGCACCTTTTGCAGGTAAGCAGAGAAAGAAAATTCTCCAATGTACCTGTTTCCAAGAGATGTGTGTTTTGCTGCATTTCTTTCTAAGAAACATTTAGCAACATTGTGCTGAGAACAGAGCTCTGCACTGGTCCACATGAAAACCTACTGCTGCTGCTTAGGAATGGAAATGCTGGTTTACTCTTGATTTCAATGTTTCCCTTCATTTCCATACAGTAGCGCTCCACTCAGCCTGATTCCAAGATAAGTCACTCATTTCAGATCAAGACATTCTTCTGTCCCAGACAAACCTGGTATTAACTCACCAGGTATTACTGTAAATTATTAACATCAAGAATGCTGAATCATGAATCCAGAGTACAGAACACTTTATACATGGTTTAAAAACGAATCCAGCATCATTTCAAGCTTCCCCCACCATTATCTTTGTTGTGTACTTGACTTAGAATCTTTATGACAGCTGTTAAAAGCTTTTGTGCAACCAATTTTGGTCTTGGAGGGTTGAGAGTTATGCTAATTGCATTTTAAGTGTCAATAATTTTCTTTACCTGCAAATATAACGAGAACTCATAAATACAAGGGCAAACACAAACAAAAGATTAAGACAGCATTATAGACTACAGGAAGAAGGCGTTGAATCTCTTTCTCCAAGAGAAAAATCTGGGTTCATCCTATAGCCAGCTGTAACCCAATCGAAAAGTTACAGAACTAGATGAACTTAGATCTTCACTGTTATGAGAGAAGGAAAGCAGCAGATATAGATGGGAAAAAAGGAATGACAGGAGGAACAGATCCGGTAAAAGACAAATATCCCTAATGTAAAAGGAACATAGGATTTCCCATGCTGGATCAGACCATTGGAACATAAAGTGCAGTGTTCTGCTTCTACCTGGTACTTGCAACGATGACATAATAATGACCCCGTAATACACCTGGCCAACTGGAAAAAATTCCTTCCTCCTCTTTGTGGTGATGAGTCTTGAAACATGTGATTTGATTACCCTTGTCTTAGCACGAATGATCTAAAGTGGGTGATTCTGATTAAGTTCCCAAATCTATGGGTTAGCCACTTAAAGAGGTAGCCTGATTTTCCTAGGGGCTGAGCACCTGGAAGTTCCATTTGACTTCAACGGGAGTTGAAAATGAAATCACTGAAAATCAGGTGACTTATTTGCGTGGCTAAATATGGATTTGGGAGCCACATTTTAGACACTCGCTTTTGCAAGTCTTTGACAGTGCTGGAGAAGAGCTTGAAATGAAAAGACATAATGGAGCCACGGAAGTCTAAACAAGGTGGACAAAGAAATACCACAGCTAAGAACTATGAAAAATTAAAATGGAGGGCATATGGGGCTGGAACTAAGCCAGTAAAGAGTAAACAAACACTTCCGTGAGGTATTTCATAGTGAAGAGAAGGGAAAGGCAAGGATGACCTTTAATTAAGTTGCACTGATCCTTATCCACTGTGAGAAGTGCACTCTTAAAAAGGGTCTCAAAGTATGCAGAGATTAAATTTAAGGCAGTATAATGGTTCTGGAGTTAGGGAGTTAGTACACCAGTTTTTACCCCCCAAATTAAATTCAAACCCTGGTTTAGACCCCATTTCCAGGCATCCCTAAGTCAGGAACTTACGTAAGCATGTGCTTAAGTCCAATTAAAATTGTAAGTGCTCCCCTGAATTGGGCCCTTACTTAGACGTAAAAATGAGAGTGGTGGTTTTATTTTACTCTTCCTTGGTTCACAATCCAAAATCGCCACATACTTTAGCAATGTCATTCTTTCAGCCTGAATAGAATCATTTCAAGAGCAGGACTGCTGCCCATCAGGATTCAAGTGAAGTGGCAGAGCTGTGTGACGGGTTGCAGGACACGTACTAGTCCTGTTAAATACTTCCTCACGTTCTTGGCCACTGCGTGGACTCACATACTTAAAAACCAAACAAAGGCTGTAATACCTGCATGTGAAACTTGACTCCTCAGGATACTTTGTTCTCGGGCTGACACAGAAACTATATGTATAGTTAAGAAATGTTTTCTTTTAAAAAATCAATGTAACATTTCAAATTTATGGGTGAGATTTTCCTTAAAGTAACTTTTTTGTAAATCTCGGCCTCCATTTTTAGCCCCCCCATAAAATACCACATACTTGAACTTGATTAGGATTTTTTTTACAGTGTTTCCAAAAGTGGCTTTTTTGACTAAATGAATAAGTTACCTTTTAATTTACATGACTCACTTTTCTAAGTTCCTTTCACTACCTCTCTCCTTGCAGCATATTTTCTCTCTATCTTTCAGGACTTTGCTATTGAACCCCGATAAGCTGGGTCCCGAGGCATCATCCCTAGCCTACGTGTCACAACAGCATGTTGAACTGTCGCCCCGGTCAACAACCTTAGGGCACAAGGCCTGCAGCCTCACCCCAGACTCCCGTTTGGCTGGATTCTCATTGGATACCTAGACTATAGAAAGACCCCAACAGAAAGAGGAAGCTGTTTGAGCAGTAGGCCATTGCCTGTTGGTTGCTGCCTCACCTGACCTACCTTGCTGCCCTCACCTTCTTAACCCACAGATGCGCCGCCTTGAATTGGATCTCCCGGCTACTGACCGCTGTCAGAACTCCGGCCATTGCCCCAGAGTGCCACCGATACGGACCGACGTCCTGGCTACCCAACCAGTGCTAGGGTCGCCAACCCTCCAGGATTGTCCTGGAATCTCCAGGAATCAAAGATTATGTAATGTGATGAAACCTCCAGGAATATGTCCAACCAAAATTGGTAACCCTACCACCCACCCACATTTGACCACTGCTCAGAATTGCCCCTAGCCCGCTTCAGCCATCAGACGTTATGATATCTTGTAGCTATATACCAAGACAGTCCATGTCAAATGCCTGTTTCATACGTTTTGTAAGACTTTAAACTGCTTACAAGCAAAACAATTCAGCTTTTAAGATGACAAGAATATTGGATAATGTTCAGTTAATAAGTGTAGGAAATTAGATCCCCAACATCTACTGTAACACAAATAAAACAAGTAAATACTTGTTTGTCCCAGGAGTAAATCTGTGCTAAGAACATGCTATAGTAATTCAATAGTGCTGTCTTTAAAAAACAGCATCAGCTCAGGCCCTGATCCTGCAAACACTTACGCACATGCTTATCTTTACTCACATGAGTAGTCCTCTTTAAATCAAGGACACTACTCGCAGGCTAGAGTTAAGTCTCTAGGTGTTTGCAGCAGTTGGGGCTTTAGACACTTCTAGTCCTATCCATCCCTTGCATCCTACAACTTACTCCACAACTGCAGTCTTATAAACCCTTTATAATCCTTAGTAGTGGTGGTGGTGGTGGTGGTGGGGTGTTAAAAAGCATTACTCTCAATTAATGGCAATTTCTTACCCTCAGGAAGCACTTCATTTGAAAAACGCTGAAATCTACCCAAGGAAAGTACCCATAAAACCATGTCAGCACTGAATATAGTCGCCTATTGACCTAAAAGCAAGAAAAATACATTCTCTCTCTACTATATAGTTACTTGTAAAGGCAAATATTTTCTGTATAATCATCATTTGGTTCACTCAGTCAGAAGCACAGACTAGATAAGTAGAACAATCACAGAAAGAAACTCATAGTTTTATCATACTGTTTCTCAGATGTTTTAAATGCCCATCTTTCACTTAAACTGACTCTCAAAACATCATTATGAGTAACCGGGTGGCTGGGATATTTTGAATGCTCCGTTCCACTCTGCATAGCATTTTCTAGCAGGATAAAGGTCAAAATTAGACTTGATTGTATGGAAATACTGTTATAAAATCATTACAGAGCACAGCTAGGTTCCAGCTATCTAGGTACCCATTTATGGAGGTCAGTGCAGATGCTGACTAAAGAAAAAGAGACTACATCAAACTTATTTTTTCTTATTAAAATGTCTCCTTCTGTCAGAACATTTAAATCAAAGCAGTAGGCAGCGAGCAATGCCCCTGAAGGCTGCAGGATGAATTCATAGACTTGTTTTCAGGAGTGCTCCTCAAAACGCTTATCTTACTATAATTTGTATGATTGGCTGATCTGAGACTCAGAGCATAGACCCCGACCTCTACAATTTCAGCACATTCCCTCAGCCTCAATGCACCTCCCCACACCACAGCAGGGGTCTACCTTTCATGGGGCTGGAATAGTGGCAGCTCCTGGGGGGGAGGGGGGGGGATCAGTTGGAGTGATGGGTGTTCAGCCCGTCAGCAGATCTGGACCCACTGGAATGCATGGCGCCTATATGCAGGTATAGATGTGCACACTTGCCAGCCCACATTTATTCTCCTCCACTTCAAAGTGACTCCACTCAATTGATTTCTCCATCCAAGAGGGCGCCTGTCAGGAATCATCAGGACTACCCTGTTCTCCGGCTCTCACTTTCCTTGCAGTGAGCTTGCTTCCTAGCCAGCCCCCTCCCCAACATGGACATTGCAGGCATCTTGCTATCTCCCCCCATCACTGGTCCTTCTTGCCACCTGTAAGTTAAATCAACAGCAGAATGGAAATGCACTGATGTCATGTGGGTCACACGTAGGGTGACCAGATGTCCCGATTTTATAGGGACAGTCCAGATTTTTGGGTCTCTTTCTTATATAGGCTCCTATTACCCACCACCCCGTCCCGATTTTTCACACTTGCTGTCTGGCCACCCTAGTCACATCATGACTGGTGGCATACCATGTGCTACCACATAGGCCATGGGCCTTTAAGCGTGGCTGTGCTGGGAAACATGGAGGTTGGGTGGAGATTACAAAACCACAGAGTTGTGTCTTTTTAAAATGCCCACAACTCTTCTCAACCCACAGAATAAATATTCTGTGCTTTAAAACAACCAAGGGTAGACAATCAATCCCGGTTTCATGGACCAAGTGATTCTCAGCCACAGCTCCAGCATGGGGTCACTTTGGGCTTCAGAGGGACAACATATAGGTGTCTGCAACAGGACTCAAGGCGGAGACGATCCCTAAATAGGGTCAAATCCAGTGTTTCTATTGCTGGGCTCCCCATAACTCAGCATGGTGCAGTGCATGCGTAGCTAGGTTGTAAAATGCTCCAGATCAACAGCTGATGCTGCCATGAAACTTTTATTTCATTTTAATTTGACTAAAACCTTGAAAACTGATTAGATCCATGCCCCAGCCTAACCCGTCCCAAGTTATGTAATCCTTGAAATCCAAAAGCCTTGAAGGGCTTAAATCTGACAGCACTGGTGATGTCATATTGCTGAACTGTTGCTATGGCAACAGTTCATACCGCTGCCATATGCCTGTGGCAGACAATACAAGAAACCACGAGACCTCTACGAGGCAGAATTAGCATAGAATCTCTGTGATCGCTGAAATTCAGCAGAATTCTAATAGAACAGCTGGGGAAATGTGAGATTGCCCTTCAACTCTGTGTTCTTAAGTCTTTTCTTATCAATCAGACAGCTGAGCTACCCAAACTATTCCTTTTCTTCCTCAAAGTAATCTACGTAAGAGGCTAACAAGCTTCCCGCACCAAGCGGAAATACTAACCAACAGCCCCGGCGGAAAAGCAGTTGACAGAGGAGATCCTAGCCATCAATGCCTATTTCGGTCAAATGAAACACAAATTCCTTTATTTATCGTGAGACCCTAGGAAAGCACCTGAATAGATACATTCTCACTGGCCAGAAGAAAACACTGGATGTGTTTTTCAGACAGTTCAGAAACACTAGCTGTGGTACATACTAGGGATTGAACTGGAGACGTCCCGAGTTAAAGGCATGCAATGCTGCAGCTTGAGTAACCGAGCCAAGACAGTCTCACTGTGGGCTGTAACAGCCTCATATCCACTGTGGACCCGCAACACTCCCCCCACTGGTTGCACATACACTGCAGTATGCGCGTCACCCTACTTACATGAGTAATCTCTACACGCAGACATGCTTGCAGATCAGGGCCACAGCGGCAACCTGCGCATGTGCCACTTGACAGGCGCTCGGTTGCCTTGTTGCCCCTAAAGGAGCTTTCAGCGCACACGGAGAGCCAACGCTGCTTGGAGAAACAACTTGAACGGTAAAGATCTGTGCAACTGCCATTGGTTTCTTCGGGAGACATGCCATGCAAAGGCATTGCTCCCCACTCCTCCACCTCATCCACTCCTTCTCACCACAAAGTGGGGTGAGCTCTACAGCGGGGCTAGAGGCAGGCACGTAGCTGCATTTCCTCTCTAGACCCCTTCCTGCTCTTCGTTGACTCTTTGGCAACTTCTACTTTTCTCTGTGCAACTAGGGCCCCAACCAAGCCAGTGAAGGGCTTGATCCAGCAAACCCACACTTACCTGAGTAATCCTTACTCACGCAAGTAGTTTCAGCAACTTTAACGAGCCTAATCGTGTGACTAAAGATGGCCAGAGTCAGGCTACCATAGTCTAGCAAGGTCATTCAACTTCAAAGGCAGATATTTGTCTATACAGGGGTGACAATACTGACATTTCTGGAAAATAATGTCTCCCTTTTCTAAACGAGCCCCATAGCCAGCAAAGCACTTAAGCGCATGTTCACCGCTAAGCACAGGCTTAAGTCTCATCGCAGTCAAAGGGACAACACACACGCTTTGTTGAAATGAGTCAATTTCTCACTTCCGTGGTTCCACAGAAAGGCTTGAAAATGTGATTCCCAAATCGGAACAACCCATCATTTTTAACTTTAATAAAAAAAAGTCATGATTTTTTGCCAATCTCATAATTTTCAGGGACCTGACTCATGAGCTTTGAGCACTTGAGTCTGGCAATACGGGGTTGGTTTTGTATTCCTTTTTTTTCTTAAAGTGCTAGCACTCTATTTCCAAACGTACTCATTCTCCGCTACCTGATAAGCGGAACGAGAGATCAAAACACAGGATCTTTGGGTAACTGGAAATATAAGCAAAGGGAATGCCCTTGTAGATCTACACCCTCCCCAGTCAGCAATCCCCAATGTAAGGAGTTCTGAATATTTAACTGTCTGCTCCTTTATCCTTTCATGACATTCTGACACATCCTTACATAAGGGCTATAAACCGATTTGCATGTCCTAAAACGTGGTATGGTTTTGGTTTCCATGTGTAAAAATGGATCAAAAAATGGGGCCCTCATTTAGTAGGCCATCTATTCTAATTATGACTTTATTGTTAGTAATAAAAATTATTCTTTCACTTTGAGTTCAAACAGCTGAAGCTTTCCTTTTGTTCCAAGCTGCGGGGACTAGCTTAGTGGACGAAGCGAATCCTTTCTTAATCAACTTAATCTGTATTCCCTTCACCCTGCCCTACAGAGGAGAGCCAGCGACAATTTAGAATTAATTCATTGCAACAAGCATCCACGGACAATAATTTAAGCTTCTTTGCTCAGATCTTGGTTCTTTATCTCCCCTTTTGGATTCAGATTTTTCCTCCCCCTTAAAAGATCAAGTTTCAAACTGGGGGGAGCGGGGGGGCGGGGGGGAGGGAGATCAGCCTAAGCAGTGTTTGAAATTTTGCAAGACTCAGATGAAGTGGTGTGGAACCACAGCCTGCTGAATTTAAAAAATTGCTTTGCAATTAATCTCAAGGTGTTGGTTGACCAATAATTGCATAAATTACATTCCACAATCACTTCCCCTCCCCTCTGTAGTGGGATGGACTGCCCCCACTCGTTGTAGTAAGATGGGCACTACGAAACTGAAATGAGTAAATCAGATAGAAGAACTTGCACTTTAACATTGATTTAGGCCCTGAAAGGCAAAACAAAGAGAGGGATATTGTTTAAGGCTGGGAATTTCAGAGGAGCCTAAGGGAAGTTCAAATCCTACCAAAATAGGCACTGAACTTCCTTAGTCTCCTTTGGAAATTCCAGCCCACCCCAATGCAATAAGAACAAGTCGCAATGACCACAAGGATTCAAAGTAAATGGTTTCTGAGTTCAGGATGGAGTCGTGTTGTCAGCTTTCATGTTTTTAATGGCTCTACCCATGCCCCCAAGTTAGCGAGCGTACGGATAGCAGGGGGTCTCATCAAGTCACTGTCTCCATGTGCCTTCTTATGGCTTGGCACGATGTAGCATCTCCTCTGCCTCAGTTTCCCCAACAGGGTTGCCAGCCTGATCTCTTTGTCTTATGGGTCAATCCTCTGGCCAGGGCACTACAAACGTTTAAACCCCTGCCCCTTCCAGGGTAGCAGGTTCCAAAATTACACAAAATAAAGGAGATTTTATCCCAGCTGGGCTTAATGCTCAGCCCCCGCTCTGAAGTTGCTTTTCTACCTGCCCCATCCTTCCCCTCACATGGGGCACCACCTGCAGTCTCCTGGCTTACCAACCAGGCCCGTAATAAACCCAAAGAGTCCAGTGTCAGACCTGCCTTCTCTCCAGGCAGGCTCTGACCAGCCACCATACTATGTGGCTCCTGGATCCAGCCAGGCTCCTCTCCCCAACTGACAGCAGTTCAGCTGCTCTCCTTCCCAGCCAGCTGGCTGCCAGTAGGTGAACTCTTCCCTTTCAGCCCCTTCCTACAGGCTGAGACCCACTACAGCTGTAGCAGATGGGGCTGATTGTACTCATCGCAGTTCATTAACCCTTTCCAGCCTGTGTGGGGTTTGTATATACCCCATCCCGCGGAGAAGGGGGAGACTACCAAACATACACATTTCAGGGCATTGTGTTGCTTGATCAAAAGCCTGCTTCCAAGGAGATAAAAGATGAGCCCCTTGGAATTCTGGACATTGGCTTTTTGACAATATGCTTCCTGATCCGTCTGACACAAGGTGGATCAGATCTTAGTCCATGCTCAAAGAATGCAATTATATTTTCCATGGTGAAAAGCCCAAGGTTTTTTTTTCCCCCTTGCCTTGAGTGCCAGTGTGTTTAACTCAAGCCTCGAGTTCTATGAAATCCAAGATCAGAAACTAAATGCCTAATAGCAGGTGTCTAATGTGAAAATCACACGGCAAAGGGAATGAATTGGCCAAGCAGCATCAACGGAAAGGCGGATAGCCTCAGGGATCACCACTCTCACATCAATAGAAGTGCATTTGGACAGCCCAGTGTGCACCAATGCTTAATGCGCATGTTTCTGCAGCCTTCCCCAAAAGGCTTTTGCGGATGGGGATGTACGCATTACGGATGTGCGGATCAGTCCTTATTTCCACTGCAGTCACATTGTTGAAGGGTTGGTACCTCATCTATTTAATGCACTTCAGGCTGAACCCTGGCCCACAGGTTGTCAGACTCAATGCAGATTTTATTTGGTTGCTTGCAATTTTGTTTCACTTGAATCCATTTTTTTTATCATTTTCAGCCTTGTCTTGAGACTCTGGGGCATCTGTGCAGCAAAACTGATTTTTAGCAAATGCAATTTTGCAAGCCTTAGTCTGTGCGCTAATGTTTGTTCATAATGGCGCCAATTCAGGAAAGCAGGGAAGCACATACTCAGTGCTAAGCAGATGTTTAAGTGCCTTTCCTGAATAGGGATGCTTTCCTGAACTGGGCCCAACATGTATTCCTGAGTACTTCTTCCTAGCTGAACGCTGAAGAGGACTTTCCATTTTTGCCCCTCCCCCAAGTTCCCTAGAATTGGTCATGTTAACTTTGAAACAATGGTCACCGGACACTTCAGGTGACATCTGACTCCACTGAAGTCAATGGCAAAGCTCCGATTGATTTCAGTGCAGCCAGGATTTCGCCCTTCCACTGCAGTACTGTATGTTTCATGGCATTAACCATGCCCTGTATTACACAGGAATATACAAACTGCCAGATTGGCTCAGACCAGGGGTCCATTTAGTTCAGTGAGCACTTAGTACTTAAGGTTTAGCAAGATATCTGCTTTATTCTAGGTCTGGCTTCAACTGACTGTGCTCAGCCCCTAAAAGCACAGTCCCCAATATCACACCTGTCTGACACTAATCAATACCACTGCTTCAGAGGAAAATACAAGAAATCCAGCAGTGGGCAGTGATGAGATAACTGCCCCAGGGGAAGTTCCCTCCTGACCTCCGTTAGTTAGCGGTTCACTTGAGCTCTGAAGCATGAGGATTTATATCCCTTCCAACCCTCTTGACTATTATTTAGTATTGTTTATTTTTGCAGAATTCCATTCCACATGTACCATTCATTTACAGTATGTTCATAATCTCATCGATTTTTAGTCATTTGTGATCTTTTGCAGTTGGTCGGCAATAGAACCAACTTTCCCTTCCCCAGGGGTTATTGATGTTGGTCTCCTGCATAACAGTAGTCTTGTCCTGTATTGCACAAATCAATGACGTTGTTTACTGAGAACTCAAATTGAGGCACATTCCCCACCAGCCATAAGTGTTAGCACAAGGAACCACACATTAATTCCAAGGAATTAGGAATAGTTACTTAAAAGGGGACACTTTAGACAACATCATCCAGCTACGTTTAGTGAGAGTTTCAGGTATTGCTGATCCTGCTCCACTCCCCCCCCCCGCCAACATGTCCTTTATTTCTATGGACTGTATAAAATAAGGCCTTTCAGCTATGGGTGTAATCACTGGACAGTCTCTAAGCTTGAACATCCACATGAGTAGAATGGAGGTCATAACTATTGTGTCAACTTGCTGCGTACAGTAAGGACTGAGAGCACATCCAGACAGAGCCACGACTCACACGGCACGGAGAAGCTACAAGCTCAAATTCTATGTTGGCACGGCTCTTCAGTTCTGTTTACTTCCCCTTCCAGGTGCACCAGCTTTCATTCAGAGGGTGCGACCTTAGCATGGTCCCATAGTAACATATCATGGGCTAAGGCTGTGGATCTCTCTCTAAGTCCATGCAGGGAAAGAAAAAGAAGAGTCCCCCTGAGTCCCCTGCATAGGCTACCTGGCTAGCACAATGCCAAGGGGGGAATGGGAGGAAAACAGCAGCCTCTTCAGGACAGCTGTGCATGTGGGCAGGCAAGGGTGAGGAATGGGTGAAGCCCCCATCCCTGCCACATCCACTATCTGCCAGCCAACACAGTGGTGCTGGTACAGATGGGGGAGTCATATGCATCCGATGTAGGGCTTCCAATAAGTACGTATTGAAGTACCTGTCTGCATCGGGGCCTTAGGGTCACAGTATTCAGACACTGCCTGGTACTGTTTATTTGATTTAAACACAACTGTTTTCCTGGGAGGTGAAACAATAAATGGGGGGGGGAGGCATTTCTATGGGTTTTAGATTTTATAAAAGCTTGTTTTTATACCATTTTTAGTAGGGGATCAAATATCAGTTGGCAGTGGCTCTTTTATACAATCCATCCCTTTGTCTAGGCCCTGTGTGTGCATGATTTGCACAGAGATGACTAACCTGTACTACTTTGTCCTTTATTTATAACTTTAATATTTGGCCCCGGGGTGTGGGGGAGAAGAGAGGGAAATGGAGAAGACCAGTGGGAGCTGCAGTAGACAAGATAAAAAAGAAGATACTTTAGGGAAATCTGATATTCAATCATTAATGGCAACTAAGAAAATATTTAAAGGACCAGAGGGTTTTTATTTCACCTTTGCCAGAAGAAAAATGTGATTCACAAAGAAGAAAAAATACATATTCATAGATTTTAAAGCCGTTCTGATCATCTGCCCTCCTTCATAACCCAGGCCATAAAATATCACCTGGTCATTGCTGCATCAAACTCCCAAACCTGTAGCTGAACTGGTGCAGTGTTCCTCTACCGGTTTGTCACATCCCACAAGGGGAGGGCATAACACACAACTGGGGATGCATCACGTGATGTTGGACGTTTTATTACAATCTAAAGCAAAGAAAGTCTCACTCCCCACATACCTCTAGCACACATCAATCAATTATCAATACTTAGCCTGTAGACACTTACTATAAAAGAAAGAGTAAAAATGTAACAGGGGAGTTGTGAAATGTTTTGAGTTCAAATGAGGGGTAGCCAAAGTGGAGAGGCTGAGAAACAATGAATTAGAGTGTTTTCTAGAAAGCTATCCAGTCTCTCTTTCCAGGGATGGACAATCCACCACATCTATTGGTGAATTTCAACCTCCTAAGCGTACCTAGACAATTCTGAAATATACAGTGGTCACACCTGACAAAAGAGACAACGTATTTACTGGAAAGTCTCATTGGTCTGCTGATCTGTTTTTCTTCTATGCTGTCTATTGCAGACAGTGCACCTGACTATAAGCAAGTGGCTGTTTGTAACACTGGTCCCTCTGTCCTCTAGTTTGTCACAATCAATTTGTTTGTGTTAATGTTCCAAGGGTCAAAATACTTTAAATAACGCAACTTCTCATTTGCACTAGGGGGTGGCTTTGTTTCTGGCCCCTTATGCATCTTTCCAATTGGAAAGTCATTAGTGATTATTGTTCACACCCCTTGGGAGCTATAATCCCAGGAGTAATACTACTGAAAGCCCTTTCTAGGAGGAGGTTTGGCAAGCATTCAGAAGGCCATGGCTCATTTCCCAACTCCATTACCCATGTTGGATACCTCGTCTGCAGTAACTGCAAAATCGCCGCATTTCAGCCCACCAGATGGGACGTAGCCATTCTGCACAGCATCTGCCCAGTAATAGCTGGACTGTCGTCTCCCATTAAGGGATCCGATTGAAACCACCCGATTTGCAGAAGTATTCAGCACCCAGAAGTTCCCCCTGTTCTCATTTATGCTGAGTGCCCCCACTCCAGTTTAAAGGGACTCTGTAACATGTTCCAAGGCTCCCAGGTCATCTATGCAACTAAATCACTTTGGAAATAGGATTTAGGAACCTACAAGCTAACGTCCCACTGACTTTCAATGAGATTTAGGAGCCTGAAGGCCAGATCCTCAAAGCTATTTGGACACCTACCTTTGAGGATCTGGGGCTAAGACATTTTTGTAAAGGGGAGTTAGGATCCTAAGCCACTAAGGTGGATTTGAAAATGTTACACTCAGTACCTCACAGGATTGGGCCTTTCGATCTGCATCTGTGGAAGTAATGGTGGGAGTTCTCATTTCTTTAAAATTTTATTCTGATGGATGGGTGCATGTGTGTGTGTGTGGGGGGGGGTGAGATTGGAGCATACCATTCACTCTGAGCATTCCTTAGATGTTCAGTTTAGAGAGCCAACCATCTGCCATTTTTGAATTACCCATGTGGGAAAACACAATGACCTGTGAGAAAAAAAATGTTTTTTTCCAGTAACTGCTAACTAAAAATGCCATCCTGGATTCTGTTCAAACTCCCTCCCCACAATGCAAACACTCCTCCCCAAAATAGGTCATTTTGGATCGCGACCAAGATTAGAGCATTGCAGCTTAATGGGGAAACGTTGCATAGAATAGTGGCTGTGTAAGAACAGGGGAAGTGGTTCTGCAAACTTTGTTACATTAGCCGTCAACATTTAACTATAGTTTTGCTACCAATTATCTGCTATAACAGATACTGGGAAATTCTGCTTCTTTCATTATGAATTTCAGGCTAACCCACTGAGAGATTCCTCGCTGTGGTTTGTACATGCATGTGTACTCATCCCAGAAAATGACTATTTTGCCCTCACTAGCTAATGCATAACATAAAAGGCAGCCTGCATGGGGTTGCTTTCAGCAGCTGCTGCTCCCTTCCATGGCTGAGCAGCTGTTATGACATGTTCTCAGTTTCCCCTCTGTTAGTTAAATCACCATTTAGCCCTGTGGCTGGTAGTTCCTCACTATCACTCCAGCTGGGTCATTAGTAGTCTCTCCCCTCTCAGACCAGCAAAGAATCTGGTGGGTCAGGAACTCAATAACTCTAGCAAAGGGTCAACAGACAAGAGCCTCTTGGGGTTCACACCCTTTTGCTCCACAGGCTTTACTAACCCCTCAGCTTGGGCTGGTAGGGGAACCCAGACCCACCCACCGTCGGGGTTGCAATCCAGGGGGTCTGCGTGAAGCAGTTTCTCTCAATCCCTCACTGCTTCCTACCACACCACTCCAGTAGGCTGTTTTCCGGACTCATGCACTGTGATCTTCTTCTCTTGGAAGTCCAATTACCAGGGGCAGGAGTGCCGCCAGCTTTTCTGCCACCCTAGGCGGCGGAAGATCCCGCCCCGAAATGCCGCCCCCCACAGAGGCGGCAGAAGGTCCCGCCGCCGAAATACCGCCGCGGTCACTGCCCCCCAAATTGTAGTGCCCTAGGCGACCACCTAGGTCGCCTAATGGGTTGCACCATCCCTGACCGGGGGGGGCTTCCCACCAGTCTGTTGCTGAAAGTTGCTGGTTGCTCAGTCTCCCTGGCTGCCACCCCTCCCTGCTAACGCAACCTTTTTATCTCCCCACATGTTGCATGACCACCAATCAGCCCCAGCTGAGGAAGCAGCATGTGTCTCTGTTAAGCCTTTAGCAGCTGGGACAGGATGGGGTGAGAACACCCCATGACACAACCCTAAACATAGAGAATCCTAAAACAGTTTTTAGAAAAGGATTCTGGTTTTTGGTAAATCAGAGCTGACAAAGTATCGTGCAAAGAAAAAAAATCCTACTTTGCTGATATATTTTATTGGCCCAGCATTTAATTCTTTTCACAGCGGCTAGGTGCAGCCCGTGCCGGAAACAAAGTACCTGAGGCCTGCAAAACAGAACAGGAGCTGTACCCAGCTCTTGCTTTAAAGACTCACTCCCTGTCCAATAATTGAACTACTGTGTCTCAGCCCCAGATTAGTGCTCAAATCTCTGATTCCAAAGACACTCTTTACCCACCTGTTATACACTGACCCTTCTACATTCACGAGTGCTTAGCTGAGAGCTCCAACAATACAGAACTTTCTCACCATGTAGGAAAAACATACAAAAGGGCGGAAGACGGCTGGTAGTTACAGAGATTCTGAAATAACATGGACCAGATTGTAATTTTCCAGCCATAACAAGTAAAGAAAAAAACCCAAAGAAGAAGTCATAGACAAGGAAACATTCCATTTTCATGCTACACATTTTTAGACTGAAGAGTGCTATATTCACTACATTTATTTTTAAATCGCTCCATGCCTTGCCTAGACAGCCTGCAGTTGACACACTTGGAGATCGAGTTAGAGATGTATATTCTAATCCATAAAAGCGGAGACAGGTCAAGATTTGCAAAGTGACTAGTGACTTTGGGTGTCTCTTTGAGGCATCTTAAATGGACTGGATTCTCAGAACACGACTGCACATGCTGAAAATCAGGCTCCTTTATGGTGCTCCAAGCGCTCAAAAACTGTGGTGCTCAGAATCATAAGTTGCTTTCGAAAATCTTGTCCTAGTAGCTCCAGCCCCAGAAACACAAGTTAGCACCTGTGGTAGACATGGCCACACTTAATAGGCTCCACTTAAAATGAAGCACAGAAAAGATACACATGAGCATTTAGAAGCACTGCAAGTCCAAAGCTAAATAAATAATGTTCTGCAGACAAAGGTTCTGGCGAAGCGCCTTCTTTGCCTCTCTCTGCTCAGTGTCACACTGAAGAAGGCACTTAGTTAAAACATTTGCTTCCAGAACGCCTATGCAGCTGAACAGCTGTGTGAAGCCCCATACAGCGGTTTCATGGGCTCATTTTTCAGAGCAGAACCGCACTATGCAATGTTCAAAGTTACTTCCCTGTAAATCATCAAATGAACTCGCAGCGTTTGTCAGGCAATGCAGAAGTCGAGGGATCATCAGTGAACTGGCCATAAACCATATGCACAGCTCACTTTACATGAATTCCCACGGGTCACATCGGTTACAAAGGGGAGCAGTTGGATTTTTTTAAACAGGCATTTTTACCAAAGAGGCTGCTTATAGGCTGAGTCCTTGCTCAGGACTAGATTCTGCAACCCTTCCTCGTACTGAACAGTACCTTACTCCAGAAGTATATCCCATTGAATTGTCATGGAGTAAAGTGCCACTTTAAGAATGCATAAGAATGGGTAGTAGAATCATGAGAGCTTTGCCTGAGTGAAGATTTCAAGACTGGACATTGAGGGCAGGTCTACACTACGGGATTAAGTCGACCTAAGTTACGCAACTCCAGTCGACGTGGTCGACTTATTGCAGTGCCTACACCGCGCTAGGTCGACGGGATAGTTTCTCCCATCGACTTCACCGCAACGAGATGCATGAGGTGAGTACTGGAGTCGACGGAAGAGTGATCAGCAGTCGATTTAGTGGGTCTTCACTAGACCTGCTAAATCAACCCCCAGTGGATCGATCGCCCTGTGTCGATCCCCCGGTAAACGGAGACAAGCCCTAAGGGAGCACAAACTGCATAGATGTCCCCATTCAGCAGAATACGGGCACCTACCTTACCAAAGCACCTTTCAAGATTCTCTTTCATGCACTGAATTTTCAAACTACTTAACCACAGAAGCAACTCAGGCCCAGATCCTCAAAGGTATTTAGGCTCCTAACATGCATTGAAATCAACAGAATTTAGGAGCCTAAATACTTGGAGAATCAGAGACTCAGTTATTTGAGTGAACTGGTCCACTGGAGAAGGCCTATGACCAGGTGCCAGTTGTTGGGGGAGGGGTTTCGTCATGGGATGTATCAAATCCTTTAATCATCTTCACTTAAGTGATTCAACCAGCTAATGGGGAGGGCCTGGAGGTGTGAGAATGATCTTGTCTGGGCTAGATGTTGATGTCATGTGCATTTGCGTGCCCAGATAAAACTCTGAGGCTCACAGTAATGGCACTGTAGCAAATCCCTTGGAAATTACTAAAGCGGTCCTTTTAATCCTTTAAAATAACTTCACGATAAATTGGGCGGCACTTCAATTAGCTTCTGAGCATGCAACATGCCACCCAAAGATATAATTATCACCCAGGGTTATTTTTCAGCACCGCACCTGGCAAACCAAGTGTAATTACCCTCCCTTTTCAACAACCCACTGCACACCCGTGACAGCTCCGCAAGGCAACCCTCTCCCAAAGTCTCTCTGCACCCCAGAAACACTTCATCCAGAGATAATTAGGAACATGGGTCCTGTGTTTCAAAGATAACTCAGCTATTAACATTACCGGCCTGCGAGACCCTTTTCTGGGAAAATTTTATTTCAAAGGAAAAGAGGCTGCTGTTGATGGTGCAGATGAAATCCATGGGTGAAAATGCAGCCTTGCTGAAGCCGTTCAGAGCACTGCCACTGATTTCAGTGGAGACAGAGTTTCACCCCAAGCCTCTCATGGAATGTTGCCAGTCACAAGGAAGTCTTGGTGTCACTTTTTTTTTTTTTTTTTGCAAGTGACTCGCATCACTTTACTTAGAACCAAGAAGGTGGGGGCTTTCAAAGGAACCTAAGGGAGTTAGGAGACCAATTCACATGGATTTTTAATGAGTTGGGTGCCTAACCCTTTCAGGCCACTTTGAATAGCCCAGCCCCAATTCCTTTGCTCACCTGAGTAGTACACTGGCTTTGATGGCTCTACTCATGCGAGTAGAGGCCGCAGAATTGAGTGGCACAGTGCAGTGCACAAGTGCAGATGATGTGATAGAGCTGTGCAGGACTAGACTGATTTGGGGTTTCATTATAAAACCGTGACTTGCTCTGCACCCTCCGAGCAAACCTGGACTTATTTGGGGATTCCTGTGGATACCTACAACACTCTCAAGTTTCAAACTGGTTTTGACTATGTCTTCTTTTCAAAGTAGGGATCCTGCAGACAATAAAGAATGGGATTGTGTGAAGAGACGGTGTCATAATTCACAGGGGGGCAAAGGTATGAATTTGCACAGGCAACCTTACCTTTGACATGTCCAGAATTTGGATTGCTTTGCCGTGCAACCTTAATATTCTTTTAACACATATTCATGTAAGAACTAATCATGGAGTTTTCTGTAGTCAAATGAACAGGAAACCCGAGTTAGCTTACAATGTAGGTAAGTAAATCAGTTTTCAAGAGGTAGTTTTATTTTCAGAATAGTCTTTTTCACCCTGAATCTCAAATGACCTTCTCTTCTCAGCCCCATATACATCAATACATCTCCACTTCACTGAAAAGCTTTGTCATAACATACAACATAAACCCTAATGCTTTCAGAGCCTCAGACAATTTCTGCTTTTAAAGAGAAAGACCAGCAAAAGGGTATATACTGTCACAGAATATAAGGTTATTTAAATATGCTATAAAGGATTCTGAACCTCCCAGTGGCAATTAAACTTTATACCTTTTTCTCGTTGGCTTCTATACAGAAACTTTAGAAATGTCAATAATTTACAGTGTATATCGCATTATTTTGTATTGTGTTGCCTTCTATTTCTGCAATTTATAGCACTTACATAATAATGTAACACAGAGTTACAAAGTTGATGGGGAATGATCTTCACAATGCCAAGCACTGGATAATTAATTATGTTGTGGTTTTGCATACATCTAATCCATCACACATGCAAATGTCATTTTAATAGTTCAGCCATTTCTGAAAAATTTACTGCTAAAATAGAGAAAAATGTCTCTTCCCAAAATCTTATTGAAGCAGCATATTATGCAATAAATTAAGTCTGATTTGTCTGATTTACATATAGCTCTGTAATTAGAAAACAGACTTTGTCACCCTTCTATTCAATGTATTATTTAGTAGTAGTAGTAGTAGTATTTTTGTAATGTAGCACTATTTTTCTATTGTATTCATAGATTCTACGGCCAGAATGGAGAATTCTGATCCTCTCCTGAAAAAATATAGGCCTAGATTTCACCTAGCAGTTCCTTCCCAATGCCATGTGGTTGAAATAGATTGTATCCCTTACAAGGCCAGCCCATCTTGGTTTAAAGGTTCCAAGGGATGGAGAATTTGTCACATGGAACAATATGCCAGTTTAACAGCTACTGCATTCCCTAAGGGTGCCGTCATTCTTATGTATGCCAAAGGTATTGAAATCCCAGAGAGTGTAAAGAGCCCACAGTATAAATGAGACTCAGGCCCTCAATCAATTAATTCATCACTAGATATTTGCCTGGGTCACAAAACTCACAGGAACAGATCTGCTCACAGGAGGACCATGAATAGAAGAGTGGAGATGCTGCAGGCCACAGTGGCATCAGCAGAGCTGGTGGGAGGAAGCCTGTATAGCAGTGTTTCTCAAACTGGGGTCACCGTTTGTGTAGGGAAAGCCCCTGGCGGGCCGGGCCGGTTTGTTTACCTGCCCCGTCCACAGGTCCGGCTGATTGTGGCTCCCAGTGCCTGTGGTTCGCTGCTCCAGGCCAATGGGAGCTGCGGGAAGCGGCGCGGGTTGAGGGACGTACTGGCTGTCGCTTCCAGCAGCTCCCATTGGCCTGCAGCGGCGAACCGTGGCCAGTGGGAGCCACGATCGGCCGGACCTGTGGACAGGGCAGATAAACAAACCGGCCCGGCCCTCCAGGGGCTTTCCCTACACAAGAGGCGACCCCAGTTTGAGAAACACTGCTGTATAGTGTCTTCCACTAGGGTGCTGTGCGCTTGTGAAAACCTGCCCCTTATTGAGGTACGTCAGTGGGCCTTATTCTCCTCCTTCTTGCTCAAAGCGCTCAGGCTTGGCCTAACTCCGTTCCCACTGAGTCAATGGGAGCTTGGTGGTTTGTTTTGATGACAGCAGAGTGGGGCCAAAGCTGAGGGCTTTCGAAGTTCCCACCTGCACCATTTTAAGAGAAGGAAGGCTCTTAGTCATCTGTTCATATCTTCACCTCTGCCCACTCCTCTTCTTCCTATCATCTCTCCCCCCATGCTTCACGTCCTCTTCTTTGGGGGCCTTACCTCCCACTTTCTCCTCTTCCTGGCCCCCTTCCAACTGACTCATTATGATCTATGAGCTAAACGTTATTTCTGGGGTTTGATTGTGCCACCTTTACTACTACTGGGGAGCGCTTACTTTTGAATGTTCTGTAAATGGTTTGGCACCTTTCAGGAGCTATTTCAATAAATGCAATCCTAAAAATTAATGGTAACAGATACACAAATTCAACACGTTTTCCCCCTTCCTGTGTGCTAACCTATAAATTAATTCTAAACTGAAGGAAAAGTTAAGTGTCCCTCCAAGCAAGAGTCCTTCCCAGGAGTACAAAAGACATCAATGCAATCCAAGGACATCCCGTTTACTATGCAGTGGGGGAAGTGAGAAGGAGATGTGTTTTGCGTGAAGGAGGAGATATGTTGGCTTGTAGCAAAGCTCTGAAACAGGCTGTGACAGTCTCACTTAAAATGTAAAAAGAGCAAGTGTAAGAGGAACATAAAAATAATTCAAGCATGTATGCGGCATGAAGACCTTATTTCCCCATCCCCCAACCCCACTGCCACCGCCACCCCATTAGGTGGTGGGTCAGTGGAACTTTCCATAGGCCAGCCTGAATATTTGCCTACTCATGCATCCTGATTAAATCTGCAATTGTAGTTACTGCAAACAGGGGAAAAAAGGGGGGAGAAACTTGGCATTAGTTACCCATGTCCCATGCTCAGCAGGTGTTCAAAAGTCTCAATTTAAGACATATTCACTGACATTTATTCCCACTCCCTAGATGCTTCTGCTCTTTGGGGATTCTGGTTTTTTTTTAAATTTTTTATTCCTCTCCCTTGGTTTTCATAACAGCTGCCAGTGCATTTTAAAACTGCTCATAGCAGCAGTGGGCTGTGTGCCACTGGTGTGCGTTTGAGCTTGTTGATTTCCATACGTTGGGCAACACCAGTCAATAGTGCGAATGGCAGCCCTCTCAATCGGCACTCCTTCAGTCAGAGCCAGGCGGTGAGAAGAAAGTCAGTTATCTTCCCCCTTTCTCCCCCAGAATAGAAGAGAAACTGACGTTCATATTAACGTCTTGCAGAATTGTAATGTTGTTAATCCAATGTAACTACACGCGGCATTTCCCTTGGCGTTAGTGAGACAATCACCACTGCAGAGCTGACAAGCATGCTCGGACGTTGCTGCTGATGCAATACTGCTAGGTGTACATATGCACACATATGTTGTGGTCTCCCTGCACCCACACACCGGGCTCAGCACCATGTTTTTGCTCATATCCTCTGACTGAGCTGAATTGTTATAGGTTATTTCAACGTCTGCATTGCCATTAAACAGCCATCTTCCATGCTTATATTATCCGTCTACCTGCCTCAGCTGAGGCAGTCAGCTGCCACGGCCTCGGAACTGGTTCCTACAGCCGCAGGAAAACTGCAGCGTTCTGGGTCTCCAGCTCGTCCTTATACAGAATATCCCCTCTCATGGAGGGTCCAATCTAACTCCCTTTAAGGTGAATGGAAAAAGACTCCCTCATCTCCTTGGGAGCTGGCTTGGTGAAACCATACGCATTAGTTGATGTTCACATTGTAAATTTGCATGGATTTGCTGGGATCAGATGCATTTTACACTTTCCTGTGTCAGAGACATTCTGAAACATCTCTCGTCTTGTACGCTTTTATAGTCCCAAAGGGATGACTGGTCTCCAGTTTCATGGACTGGGGCATAGGTGGTCATGCCTATTAGTCGGAGCAGAGGTGGCCAGGAACAATGACAAGGGTCAGAGTCACAGTCAGAGACAATGAATCAAAGCCAAGGGACAGCGCCAGAGTTAGGGACCAGGGGTCAGAGCTAGGAATCAGGAACTGAACAGGGCTGGAGCAAGGCTGGGAACAAGGCAGGCACAGGAATGACTGCAGCTGCAGGTGTCAGCATTGAGCTGCTGCTGGGCAGAAGAACAGGTCTGACACCTCTCAGCCAGTTTCGTGGTTTGGTCCGTCAGGATGTTCAGCGACAGGGCTGTTTCCTGGTCACAGGCTCAGCTGCAGGCCCTGATTCTTGACGCCCAGACCGAGCCTCATTCCCAACTTGCTACTAAAAAGTGTCAGACTGCAATGCACAGGGCTCCCAGCATTGCTCTTACAGAGCAACACAACCTTGCTTCCAAACTCCATAGACCATAAAGTTATTTCCGTCGGAGACAGTGGTTCACAATTTGTCAGACACTTTGACTGTGAATCTTCATGCTCCTGCTCGCCAGCCCATCCACAGTTAGAGGGACACACTTCTCATCCACCTGGCCATAACTGGGACCAAAGGAAAATTTGTGACCCATGATTCTGCTAATCTGCCTCTTAGTTTGGCAATTAATGATTAATTGCAGCTTTGGTTTGTAGTGGAATTCTACAGCAGTAATTATTCCCGGTTAACACAAAACAATTATCACCTCTTTCTCTCTCCTTCTTCTCCCCTCAATTAAGTGATCAGAAGACAGCATCTTTTACTAATGGCTAATAACCACCTTTCATTCCTTGTTGCCAGTGCAGCTGGAAGTGATCAGGACACTGAAGGAGGTAACGTCAATCAGTGGTGGCATAAAGAACTGCAGAAGGACAGAAGGGTCACAATTCGGCAGGTCGTTTGGAAGTCATGTAGCGATTAGCAGGAGAACTAACTCTGCCATGCATTTCTTCTGAGAGTCTCTTAACAAGTGCTAATCAGAAACGGACATTTACCCCCATCATCCCCATCCTGTCAATCATCAAGTGCATGGGACGTATTTAATGTTGCTTCTGCATTTCTTCAGCTGACAGGTCTCCTAGACTCAGGACTGTTTTAGGCTGTAGATGTGGGTGTGATGCTTGGTACCTTTTTAATATTTTTTTAATAAAAGGATTTGTTTTAAAGATTTTTTCCCCCTCAGACAGAAATCACCAGCTGTTACTATGATTAACTAACCCCCAAAGCTGATCTTGTGTCTAGTCTGCTCTGAAGGGATGGATTGGTTTGATATCTGCTATTGATAGCAAGGATGGGAGGCTGTAGTA
>NW_020664483.1:4636198-4649416 GCF_002925995.2 Terrapene triunguis
CTTCTCATTGGAAATAATTACTAGCTGTGAATATACTGCACTGGAGTATTCTGTGAATATACTGCATTGGAGAGGGTGGGTTTTGTTTGCTTGTTTTCTGTATAGTTGCACTTTCTTTCACAGTTTCATCCCAGAAGGCACTGATATATTTCAAGAACTATTCCCTTTGGGAAGATGCTTAACAGCAGCTCTCAAGCAAGTGTTTACACAGAGCTAGTGTTTTGTGCATGGTTAGTAGTCAGAGCTGTCCTGGAGACAGACTTAAAAAAAAAAAAGTATTATTTTGAATACTGGCCTTATCCCGGAGGGAGCAGGGAAAAAATAAATACTGGTGGCTGTTCTAAGCCTGGCAGCTCCCCACACATCCAAGACATACAGCTACAGTTGAATAATGTACACCTTGTTAACTGATTAAAAAGCCATGCGCTGTGGGTGCCACTTGCTTTCCTGAGCACTGCTGAAAATCTACGGCGCTGTGTACGGGCAAAGAAGGAACATTTCCATTTGGTTACAGAGGTACACATCCTCCATTGTCAGCCAGCCTTAGTGACGCTACGGATCTGGCCTAGAGGGATTAGCTGAAGGGGGCTTGGATGCCTCATGGCTGGATAAGAGCATGGTTGATTATGCATCCAAAGGCGAAGATCTTCTTTGGGGTACAGAGACCTCCCAAGATGGATCCGATCACATTCAGCAAAACCCTTAAGTACATTATTAAGTCCCATGACAGTCAACAAATTGCTCGGCTGAATAGCAATGGAATTAAGGATACACTAAATTCGGTCTCGTGTACTTATGTGATCTCCATCACCACAGTATCTGAGCACCTCATAACAGTGCTGTTATCCCCATTGTACAGATGGGAAAATGAAGCACAGAGTGACTCATCCAAGGTCAGTGAGAAAATCTGGGGCAGACAAAGGAGTTGAACCAAGATCTGCTGAGTCGGAGGGAAGTATGCTAACCTCTGGACCACCCTGCCTCTCTAGTAGCTAGCACTGGAAGGGAAAACAAAGCCTCCAATGAAAAAGCCTCACTCAATGATGCACTCAATGTTGCAATGATGAACATTGTCATGCTGCCCTCTGACTGAGAAACAGTGTAGTCTAGGGGGTAGAACACTGGCCTGCGAATCAGGAGAGTTTGGGTATGTCTACATAGCAAAAACCACAAACAAACCAAACCTCCCGCACTGTGGCTAAGAGTCTCAGAGCATGGGTCTAAAAATACCAAAAACCAGAGGGTTGCAGAGCCCAGGCTCCAGCCCGAGCAGGAATGTCTACATTGCTATTTTAGCCCGGCAGCATAAGCCCAAGTCAGTTGATCCAGGTTCTGAGACTCGCTGTTGCAGAATTTGTTTGGTTTTTTTGTAGCGTAGAGTTTTCTTAGGTTCTAGTCTTGGCTCTGCCACTGATCTATTGTGTGACATTGTCGAAGTCGCTTCACCTCTTTGGTATGTCTACACTGCACACTAATCCCAGGCTCTGATTCAGGTTTGAGCCCAAGTCCCGCTTCTGTCCACACACAAATCAGTCTGACTCAGATCAGCAAGCACTCAGGACCCAGGTCCTTGGACCCTCCCAGTGGGGCAGGTCAGAGCCCAAGTCCCGCTGTGACACGGATCCAAGCTCTGTCATTTTGCAGTGTGGATGCAGCTCAAGCCACAGACCCAAGTCAGAAGTGCAGTATGGATGTGTTAGCACAGCTGTGAGATGCAGGTCCAGCAATGGTGAACCCAGGTTTACAATGTAGTGGGGACGCTCAAGTGCGGCCTTGAAAACACCAACTCAACAAGCCTGCGGCACTGGAACAATTTGTATAGTGGGCGTGCGGAGAGCCATTGAACCAAAGTGTAAACCCTGATGGAGACCACTTCAGGCCAGATAGTGCGGCCACACTCCCAGTACCCCTAGTTCTAGCACCTATGCCACAAGCCCAGGTATCACAGACAAAATGCAGTGTAGACGTACCCTTTGTGTTTCCTCATACCCTTTGTCTTGTCTCTTCAGATTGTAAGAACTTTGGGGTAGGGGCTGTCTTCTACTATGTGCCCAGCAAGAGTGGGGGCTGCCAAGTGTTATCATCCATGGAAATCTGGCAGGAGAAGCCCAAACAGAAAAACAGTCCTCTTCCCTGGGAATCATTATCAGCAATCCCTCAATTCGAGGATGAGCTCTAGCACAGATTTGCATATGGGTCCTGAGATGACTCAGAAGTCCGATCCTGGAACCACAGATCTGCCCGCAGTAGATACAGACATTTCCTGGCAGGCCAACTACCTGCTGGGAGAAAGTCCTTTCTATTTCCTTCCTGCTCTCTCTTTTCAGCTTCGAGGACAAGGCGTTTCTCCTCGAAGCAGGCCACTGCCTGATGGAGGATGTGGCGCCATTGAGGTCGGTTGGTGGCTTGCTCCTCCCAGCTTGTGGTGTCCGCATCAGTTTTCTTGTGATACGCTTTCAGTGCGTCTCTGCAGCATTTCCTCTGACCACCATGGGATCTCTGACTATGGTGAGCTGAGAATACGGCCACCTGCTCTCACCACTGAACCCACTCAACCAACAGCGAAGCCTCTCCTCTTTCTGCAGAGCTAACAGACAGAACCATTCGCCTCTCCCTTCCTGAATGGAAAAAATGGGGGGAGCAACAAAGAATTTACACAGATCAGTGACCATGGGCTCATCTGGACAATGCTTTATGCAAGCGCTGAAAAATTCCATTTTAATTAAATGCTTTTATTGTACCCACTGCTCTGCACTAAACGAGGCTGCTTTAACACTGACAATTCAAACCATCAGTGTGTGTGTGTGTGTGTGTGTGTGTGTGTAAAAACAATTTACGTTAGCTGAGAATCTGGGCCTTTGATGTTTAAATACCTGATATTGGCATGAACTTCCCAAGTTCCAAAAACTTCAACAGCTTCTGATGGGTCACCCACCTTCTTCCTCTTTACCCATTTTAGTTTCAAAATTTAGCAATTTTGCCAATTGCAAAAACCCATTAAGGCAAGAATAATATAATACAAGCCTAAATACAGTGGGCAAGATCCACAGCTGGGATAAGCTAACATAGCCCTATTGAAGTCAATGAAACTTTAATTTAGGGTTAAGGCCCTGAGTTAGCCATTCATCTCTATTCAGAAGAGCATTTCAACATGTGCTTAACCTTAAGCAAAGTGCTTAAATCCATTGGGCCTGATTCTCATTTCCACTAAGGCCACTTTATCCTGTCCTGGCAGCATAAAGGAACCTTAGAAGTAGAACGAAATTATATTTACACCTACAATTTAAGGCCCCTTTACATTGCTAAAGCCCTAGAAAGTGGCCTTAGTGGAAAAGAGAATCAGGCTGTTGACTTCAATGGGACTTAAGCATGTGCTTGGAGTTAAGCACATGCCTAATTACTTTACTGAACAGAGACTGACTGAAGCAAATGCGCCAATGCTTTGCTGATTGGGGCTTGAATTAGTTGGATTTCTTTCTAGGTGTAGTTTACCTTATTCTCTTTGGGATGATACGCAAATCTAAATTATACTGAGATCTTTCATTATGGACAAAAAAAAAAAAAAAGATTATGTATTATTCAGACCCTGAACCACATTCTCAGCGTGTGCAAATCGGTGTAGTTCCATTCAATTAAATGACACACATTTTCGGGAAAGGCCCCAAACTCATTACTATTAGCGACTCTGTATTTCTAGTGCCTATTATGTCTTGCTTCATGGACTTACTGAAAACAAGAGAAATATGTTTTGGTGGGGTTTTTTCCCCCTTCTAATTATTTTCTGAGCTCTAAGAAGTGTTTCATGTTGTGTTTAATAGTGATAATCTCCTCTTCTAGCAATGCAGAAATTGTGTTAGGTACTCCGCATGGTGACAGACCAGCGATACACAGCCCCAGTGTCAGTGTGAAGTCCACTCTTCCACTCACGTCTAGCTTTTAAACTGTCTGCTTTGTAATTACTGTTGACACTTTGCAAACAAGTACCCCAACTGCCATGACTTCCTGCACTCTGGCAGCAGTCATGTTTTAAACAAAAGATCATTTAGCTCTGACATGTTCTTTATCTGATGCGGGGAATATTTTTTGAAGCATCTCTTGAAATTCTTTAAAACAATTAAGATGACATCAACTGCACTGGGTCCTAGGAAACAGATGCTAGGGTGTTTTACATGTTGGATCATATTCCCTCGGGTGAAATACCCTAGTATCCGCACTGGAAAGACACTCCACAAAGTATCCAGTATGCAAATGCTGGAGTAGATCCTCTTCTCGCTACATCTTCTTCTTTTTATTATTTGAATTACCATAGCACCTACAAGCCTTAGTCATGGACCAGGGCTCTACTGTGCTTGGTGCTGTACAAACACAAAACAAAAAAAAGACAGTCCCTTCCCCAAAGAGCTTACAATGTAAATATAAGACTAGAGACAACAGATGGCTACAGACAGACCAGCGGGGGGACTACAAGGATGTCAGATGTCTGGCATTCAAAGCATGCTCATAAAAGCTCAGCTGTGTTGGTCTGGCTATCTCATTCATCTGGCCGACTTGAGAATACCAAGGCCATATGTTATAGTGAGCTAAAGAAAGGCTCCCAATCTCATGGTGGCCAGTACAAAGGCTACAAAGACACCCCAAAGTCAAACTTGAAAGCATGTCACATTGGCCCCAGCAACTGGGAAGCAACATAACGGGATAGAGAAAGGTGACGATAGCTTTGTCTTGTCACCGTTAATCACTTGGAAGGAAGGTGCATTAACACCTTATGTGAAACGGATGAACAGCGCAAAGCAAGGATACAACAGCCTGCAATGGATATGGACAATCTCGTCTGTCCCATATGTAACCATATTTGCGGTTCTTGCATTGGTCTGACCTCACATATATATGTTCATCTACAGTGCTTGCTGAATCCTCGTATGCTGGTATCAATGAGAGACTCCATTACATGGAATCAATGGGACGATATTGGTCAGCATGCATCTGACACACGTTTCCTATAATCATTAATGCGATTGATTCCACATATTGACAGAGGGAAGACTATTTTGTTATGACAATCATTTAATTTGGGCAAGATAAAGCCTGAACATTATTTTACTAATGTTTATACATATACATTGTTGTTGTAGCCCTGTCAGTCCCAGGATATTCGAGAGACAAGGTGGGTGAGGTAATAACTTCTATTGGACCAATCTTCTTCAGGTCCTGCCTCTAATGTTTATATGGGTCATCTGAAGAGCTCAGAGTCTGGCCAGTGTTTATGCATATGCTTCAGTCCTTCCTTATTCAGGACAGTGCTTAGGCCTTGTCTCCACACAATCTTGTCCTAGCTGTTAAACCGATTTAGTTAAACTTGTGCAAATCCCCCCATGTGCAGACACTTACATCGGTTTTAAAATGTCTTCTGGTGCTATAAATTACATTGGTGAAGAATCAGATACGCTAAATCATTTTAAAACAGATTTAAGAGTATCCACACAGGGGATTAGATCAGTTTAAATTCAATGGGTTTAAAAACTGAATTACTTAAACCAGTGCACGTTTATGTGCAGATGAAGCCCAAGGTGAAGCACCTGCCCGAGTGCTTTCCTGAATAATGATGCTTTACCAAACTGGGGCCAACGTGTAGTGTAGGGATGTCATCAGACCCAAGAATGCCCGTCAATTTCTACCTCAGTGCGCTTCAGAGTAGTGGGATACTGGGTTCTGCGTCCTTTGAGCACAAAACGAATACTAGCCTATTTGTTCAAAAACTCATACAGCATTTGCAGGGGTCTATGGTGACAGTGTAAGGGTCCCATTACTACGAATTCCTTGGGCGTCCACTGCTCGTAATGAATTCACTTGGTGCTATTTCCATAGGTTTCCCACAGTAATTTATTACACTTTGGTAAATGGACCCTTGCAGTGCTAGCGGCTCTGGATCAGGTCGGAAAGATCCAAAACTCAGACTCGAGTAAGAGAAGCTGTTTCAGGTTAACTTGTAGTTGGTGGTCTCAGAAACTCTGCAAGCTGCTAGTTTTCAGTGATAATATAAGCCTCATTGGATACAGAGGGCCCGATCCTCAGCTGGTGTGAACTGGCATGGCTCAGCTAAAGACAAGGGAGCTACACCTATTTACAACAGTGGAGAATCTGGCCTAAGAATACAGCCTTACTCAACAGGTGTAACTTCAGGTGTGCTATTTTGCTGATAATATAGAGTACCCCAAAAAGGTGAGTTTTAACACTTCTATTCAGCAATTCATTTCCCTCACTGGGTTTGTCTACACTGAAAAAAAAAAAAGAGAAAACACCCGTGGTAGTGAGTTTCAGAGCCCGGGTGAACAACAAATGTGGGTTCGTGGAGCTCACGCTACAGTGCTAAACAGAGCCGTGTAGATGTTCCGGCTCAAGTTGGAGCGCGAGCTCCGAAGCCCAGGAAGGGGGGTGGGTCTCAGAGCTTGAGCTCCAGCCCAAGATGCAACTTAACACACGATTGACATGGCTATTTTTAGCACCACAGTGCGAACCTCAGGCTGTTAACCAAGGCGTGGAGACCCACTGCCACATATATTCAAGGAGAATAGGTCCATCCTTGGCCATTAGACAAGATGGTCAGGGATGCAACCCCATGCTCTGGGTGTCCCTAAGCCTCTGACTGCCAGAAGCTGGGTTTGGACAACAGGGGATGAATCACTTGATAAATTGCCCTGTTCTGTTCACTCCCTCTGGAAGGCAAGATACTGGGCTAGATGGACCATTGGTCTGACCCCATATGGTCATTCTTAGGTATCTACTGTCTTTCTTTCTTTGCATTTGGTTTTCTGAAAATGTATTGTCCCTTCTGATAAAAAAAACCAAAGCTCTCAGATATTTATTGGAGCATAATATTGGAGCAAAAATTAAGTATTCAAGTATCTTCTGCCAAATACACATGCATGTGCACACACAACGGCTGGAGTTAGTAGAGTCTTCTATAGTTAAGACTGAATTCCAATTTCTGCTCTAAACCTCCCTTTTCAATTACATATAGCTATACTTTGGGGTTGAGATTTTCCATGACTGGTCTCAATCTCCACCCAAAGGAGACTTCTTTTCTTTTGAATGTTTGAGCAAAACTAGCTTAGTTGGAAAAAATACTGTTTTTCCATATGCTTTGACTCGAAGTCTTTTTTTTAAAAAATCGGAGTAAAAGAAAGAGCTAAAATTAGAAACTTCAAACTCAGCTTCTTTTGTAGATCTCATTGAGGTTTAACTATCAAGCCAAATTTTAAGCTAACTGGTCCAGAATTTGAAAATTTATGAGCATTTTCAGTTAGAAATTTCTAGTACCATTATTCTAGCTCAGTATAAACTACAAAAAAGCCAATTTTGGCATCTATAACTGAAGATAATTGAATTATCTGAGTGTAATATTTTTAGAGAGAAAAACATAAAAGTCTTTTAAGGATAGGTAGTTTTGGAAGGCCTCAGTTAAGGTGACTGGGTTCAGGATGTATCAAGTCAAACAGCTTCACATTCAAATTGTATAAGACTAATAGCTCTGGGACAAAGAACATACACGACCCAGAAGCTGAATAGCTTGGATTTGTTTCTTCCCCCATCACTTCCTTTGTGCAAACTACGAAAATGTAATTTAATGCAAAATACCAGCACTGGTCTTAATGAAATATTATGTTTCTGAAATCATATATTCAGCACTCAGGAAACTTCTAAGGCTAAGGCTGAAAAGCTCAACCATAATTCTGTCCCCTGGTGCATAAAATATGGTCTCCCTTTAAATCACTGTATATTACTTGTCAAACAACAGACTATACATTATGATGCAGAATGGCATTCTTGAACACTAAACATATTGGAGCAAATGCTGCCCCATTCCCTAATCAATGGGCTCATAAGGATTGCAAAGTGGTTGAACCATTGTATGGCACACAAGGAAGCAGGCCACGGAGAGACCTTGCTCAGGGATCCACCTTCTGACACCCAAAGAGCAGTGACTCTCTGCTCAGCATTTTGGAGTGGAATGCGGGCTGAGGCAGTCCAAGAGAGGATTGACGACTTTGTTTTTCCACTGTTCAAACTCACCCTCTCCCACACAGAGGCATCATCTGGGGTTATAGGCGGCAGACACAGATGGAGGGAAAGATATGTACCCCAGAACACCCACAGAGATCCTGTTATTTTCCCAGGCTTTGCACCAGGGAACTGCACTTGTCCCACTGGACACACTATGCTTTAAATACTGTGTGACCAAGGGCCAGATCCTCACCTGGTGTAAATCAGAATAGTTCCGCTGAGTCCAACAGAGCCCCTCTGATTTCCACTAGCTGAGGATTTGGCAAGCAGAGTCTGCCTCTGAATTGTCAGTATAATCACTGTATTGTCAGTGAGAAGATAGAAAATGTAGAATTTCAATTATTCATAATCCCCCCTCTCACAAATCGCTATGTTTGTGCTACACAACAGGGATGGCTTGCGGACATTTGCAGCATTATGAGAACTTACATCTGTTCAGAGCTCTAAAATAGTTCAAAAACCCAGCTGTTCTCCTCTCCGAGCACGGTCATACAATGCCACAGGAAATACGTTTACAAAACACCAGGTGTATGAAATAGGATGGTGTTGCGGATTATGTCATTTTAGAAAACAGAGCAATATTTTTGGACATTTAAAAAATATTTAGATCAGTAGTTTGCATGCACTGCAACTTGAGAATAATATTTGGATGTAAAAAATAAATTACACTTAAATTTGGTATGTCAAGATTTTGCTTGCTAGAACATTTATATCTGGTATACATTTACTTTGATTTGCTATTTGTATTTCATTAGAGCCTACAGAGAGCAATATTCTGGACATTTTAAATATACATCATAAGTGAAAGTCCCTGCCCCACAAAAGCTTAAAATCTTTATAGACAAGACAGACAAGGGAAGTATGGTTAACATTATTATCCCCATTTTTCAGATAGGGAACAAATAATGTTAATACCTAGTTCTTATCAGCAGTAGATCTCAGAAGCACTTTATAATGGAGTCAGTATTATTTTCCCTATTTTACAGCTGGGGAAACTGAGGCAATGAAAGGGGAAATGATTTACTCAGTAGGCCTGTGGTAGAATCAGGAATAGGTTTCTAGTGCCCCAAGCCAGTGTGCTAGAGATTCAACCACACTGCCTTCCAGCTAGGGCACCTAGAGAGTAAGTGAACATCTCCCAGGGAGTCTGTACAAGTGCTGGAAACTGAACCAGATCTCTTGAACGCCAATCAAGTGCTTTAACTACGAGTCCTTCTTTCTTTTTGTAGCCTAGCTGATAATTCTGGTTTTACCAGCATGCTTTCAGAGAGTCAACATCTCTCTTGTGGCTATCCGAGCTTCCAGTCACAATGTCTTTCCTCATAAGCCCATTTAGACTAGCAGTGTATAAAAATAAACACTCTCAACAAAGTATCAGATATCTACTGCCTGTTGGTCATGGGAAGTACCCACATTGCTCTGGTGTGAAGATTGCGTTGCTGAAGAGGAGTGCCCTAAAAAGAGATGACTAAGGTCTGGTCTACACTACAAAGTTATGTCAATGTAAGCCGCCTTGTGTTGACCCAGTTGTACATATGTCTACACTTAAAATTTGTCTGCAACCTATGTAGGTGGCTCATTACGCTGACATAGTAACACTACCTCCACAAGAAGCATTGAGCCAAGGTCAAACGGAGATCGATGCAGCACGTGCGTACACACTGCGTTACCTATGTCCAATCTAACAGTCCTCCAGCAGCTGCCCCACAATGCCCAACAACGCCCGCTCTGGTCACCATTGTGAACTCCACTGACCAGATTCATGTAGACTAGAAGCCCCGCTCCTCTTCAAAATGCCTGAATTTCTGAAATTCCTTCTCCTGATTGCCTGGCTTGCTGAGCATACCTAGCAGCTCTCCTTGTTGAGTGCAACTTCCCAGCTGATCCTGCTGGCTACACGCTCTGTCCTGGATTAGAAAAGAGATATTGGCTCTCCTGGGCCTGTGGGGAGAAGAGGCTGTGTAGGCACAGCTTTGAACCAGCCACAGGAATATGAACAGCTACAAGTCGATTGCTTAGAATCACAGAATATCAGGGTTGGAAGGGACCTCAGGAGGTCATCTAGTCCAACCCCCTGCTCAAAGCAGGACCAATCCCCAGACAGATTTTTGCCCCAAATCACCCCCTCAAGGATTGAGCTCACAACCCTGGGTTTAGCAGGCCAATGCTCAAACCACTGAGCTATCCCTCCCCCCATCCTTGGGGGAATGCAAGAGAAGGGGGTACAACAAGGACCAGCAGCAGTGCCGCAAGAAAGCCAAGGAGCTGCAGCAGGCATACCAGAAGACCAGGGAAGCCAACAATCAATCTGGTGCTGAGCTGCAGCTTTTACAAGCTGCACGCCGTATTCGGCAAAGAGCCCACCGCACCCTGCACAACACTGTTGAAACCTATGAGGAGCCTGAGTCACAGGCCTCTGCCATGAACAGCGAGGAGGAGGTGGTGGACAAGGAAGAAGAGGAGGCCCTTGCTGCTAAGCAACCATTTACTAAGATGTAACATCCTTGTAACCAACCATGCAATGCACATTCTGATGATGGTACGTAAAGTGGCACATGGAATTCCATTTTTATATTCCGTTTGTATTAGTTAAAGATGGCTTGAAAAGAAGGGGAATGGGGAGGGGAGGAGAGGGGAGCTTTGTGCCCTTTTCCGGCCTTCCTTGCAATGTACGTAACAAAGGCCTGAAGGATTTGGGGTTTGCTTGTTAATTCTTTTTTCATTTTGAACTCTCAGGAACATCAGGTCTTTTCTTCCCTGTTTCTAGTGCAGGTATTCTTGTGGCGTATAGAAATGTGGGCTGGGGGCTTTCTCCTACCTTTTTTCCTTCATAGGTAACCTTTAAGTGAACACAGACTATATTTTTAAGAAAGTTGCACAAGGGGGAAAGTTATGGATAAGTTAAGCTGAACTTCTGAGATCTTCTGGCTTCGGAATGATTTCTCAGCGTTAAAGTTGGCTGGTTACAGATACACTTCATTTATAGCATATTACCACACAATACATACACACACACACACACACACCCCCTAAGAAAGCAGATTCCCAAGAGAAATTAAGTTAATCTTTTTTCTACGCCTAAAACATACAAATCAAAATATGAAATCCTAAAATCATACAGTAGGGAATATAAACTGATTATCAGGACTTTAACTATTGCCCAATGAACTCCCAACAGGACACGGCGGGGAGGGCATAATCTCAGACTCTGGAAAGATTCAAATTAATTGGAAACAGAATCCAGTTTGTTACGAGCTCAGGTTCCAAGAATGCTGTTCCACTATTCAGCAAGTTTACCCTAAGCACAGCAACTGCCTTTCCTCTAATGAGACCCAATCACTGACAGCTGTGGAGAGTTCTACTCTTGCCTCTCAGACAAGGTCAACCAAATGTGAGAGGAACCCAATGAGTAGAAAAGTAGATTCTGGCCCAGACGGCATTACCTGCCCCATCACCCTGACAGAGCTTGGCTCAACCGTACACAATGAAACTCAAGAATTCCATAGCGACATTCGAGACACCACCTGCAAAACAGATCCATGCTAGTTAAAGCCAATGAACAACAACTACAGCCACTGGTAACAGAAATCACCAGAGATGCAAACCTGCTTTCCTCCCTGAAAAATACTAGAGATTTACCAATCTTCAAATACCCAACACTGGATGCAGAAAACCTCTCCAAATGCCTCCTCAGCCAGCCCCCTGCCATTTCCAACCTCCCCTTTCTAGACAAACAAAAAAATCACTGAGAAGATAGTGACATTTGTGACATCTACCAATTCAAGATGCCTCACAATTAGGCACAGCATGGAGTCAACCCTAGTGGACGGAGGCCACATCACATTCCGGATGCTATTTGAACTATCTCCAGCCTTCGACTCAGTTGACCACGAAGTACCGTTGACTCACTCACATGATCCAGCTGGAGTAGATAGCACAGAGCTGCTGTGGCTTGACCTAGAGAACTATAGTTGCCTACTGCTCTTCTTCCTCAAAGGCCCTCACCTGACCAGTTCTACAAGAATCTACCGTCCCTCCTCTTTTCTAATAGAAGATGTACAGGAGGCCACATGGAGGAGTGGTCAGTCCCGCTGGGCTGCACTACCAAAGAGCTGCTCACAGCTGTGCATCTCTCTTTCCAGAGATGTAACCAGCGCCACCACAAAGAAGTCCCAATGCCTACAACAGATTGGCCACTGGCTGAACAGCAGCTGTCTCAGACGGAGTCTGGGCAAGATACTGGTTGGAAGGTGGAGAGGCTTTGAAGAAATAGTTAAGACACTGTCCTTTCCCCTTCTGAAGAATGCATCTACTTCCCATTTGTCAAACCAGTGCAAAGCCCACGGGTCCTGCTCAGCCTGTCACTTAGCCTAGAAGACCCGGTAGCGTCAGTGACAAAGGATGCCTTCTTCCCCCCATCACCCCCCAAGCGTGCTAGGAAATGTTGTCCCTTCCACCCAGATGTGGATCTGACCACAGTGATCCGTGGAAGAGTCACCTCCAGTGGGATTAATGCACTTCATTGTGTCTGGGATCAAAGGTGTAAGCCATGCTGAGGTTCCAACTCTTGCAGAACGTGACTGCTTGCCTCCTCAGCGGGACGGGACACCACAAACACATAATTTCCTGTGTTCTGATCCATCTGCTGGCTCCCAGTCCACTTCCACTGCCAGTTCAAGGCACTGAACCTGATCCTAAAAGACTCCAAAGTGTTAGGACCCAGCTACATCAGCAATTCTATCCACAATCCTCCCAGACAGTTGGGTCCTCTTGGGACAACACACCTCATAAAGCCCATGAAAGCATTTGAGAACTGGAGATAAAGCATCCTTAGTTGAGGGGATCCAGTGGGGATCAGGCTAATTTGGAGCCTGACTACACTCCAGGATTCTCTGCCAGACCCTACTCTTTGAGAAAGCTTCCACACCAAAATTAGAGTGACAGGAGAGATGCAGAAGATGTATAACTCAAACAAAGCCCACTTAACCAGGGAAGGGAAAAGAACAAGGGACCCATGGAGATCCCTAAGGAACTCACCATAGTGATCTAATGTACCTGGGAAGCTCTGATGCTCAGATTTGTAAAGGTATTTAGGGTTATTCCACTCAGTGTTGTAAGGCCTATGTGACAGATAGTGAAGTCCCATTTTCAGAAGTG
>NW_020664483.1:4659416-4675712 GCF_002925995.2 Terrapene triunguis
TGTGTTTTCCCTAAAGCCCAAGCTCCTGGAGTCAGGTGATTACGCGAGAAGCTCAGCTTTCCTAGCAAATTCAATGTTTCTAGCTCTCCTCGTTGCAGAGGACATATGAGCAGAGTGGACTCGGGAGACTCAAAAACCCAAAGGCAAACAAAAAGAACCCCAAATGTATTATTTTGTAAAATCTCATGCTTTTCAAGCCATCACATGGATGGGGAGGGGGGCGACATATGATTTTTGAAAACTTGGAGATGGCAATGCTGAGAAAACCAAAACTGCCGTCTACGGCACATACAAGTGTTCAATTGTCAGTAGGGTGGTGTAACCAGGTAGCAGTTCCCATCTTGCTTTGAACAGAATATACACGCTCTATATCATCTAATTTACTCCCTTGGTGGGACTGGTCTTTGCTGATAATTCAGACAACCACCACTAAAGAAAAACTGAAGCCAAAATATTTCTCCCTAAATTTGGCTACTACTTGGGTTTTCCTTGCAGAACCTCTTTGTCCCAGACTCTAGCTCCCTTGGTCCAGAAAGATACTCCAATCTCTTTTGCATCTGGGTTGGAACTAACCCTTCATGCAGAGTTCAGGCACCTCGCTCATCGTGACAGCGCTGTATTCCTATGCAGTTTTTGTCTGCCTCCGTGTTTATGGGCAGCTTGCACCTGCCTTTTCTACTTGCAATTGAATTGCAACTGCAAAACTGAGGACTTCAATTTCAAACTCCCAGAGCGGGAGGCATAAAAATGTGGGCGCAAATAGCACCTCCACGCAGGGAGGTCTGGCTTCCGTCCCTTTGAAAATGGATCCCTTTAAGAGCAACCAACTGCGGGCTCTCCTAAATAGCAAAGAAGCAAATTATTTCCCTCCGTAGTGACTAGTGGAGGCAGCGGTGGTCTCTCTAAATACCAGGGATCCAATTCTGGCCTCAGTGACACTAGAGCAATTTGGCCCATGACCTTAACGCTTTGAGTACTATTATAGCTGTGAAAGTCTATCGTTTTAACAGTGTGAAAATACACAGCCTTTAGTTCCTAAAAGTATGTTTTATAAGCAGCGACTAGCACGTGCATTAAGGAAAATGGCTGTTACCCAGAACTTTATATCTCAGCTGCTTTACAAGTCAGGGCTAAGATTTTCAAAGGCCCCTGAAGAAATTACACACACAAATCCCATTAAAAAAAATGAGGAGTCCTTGTGGCACCTTAGAGACTAACAAATGGGTTCTAGCCCACGAAGGCTTATGCCCAAATAAATGTGTTCGTCTCTAAGGTGCCACAAGGACACCTCGGTTTTTTTGCTGATACAGACTAACACGGCTACCACTGAAACAAATCCCATTGAAAGTCAAAGTGAACTGGCCATCCTTTCGGTTACTTTGAAAGTCCCAGCATAAGTACCCGACTATTTCCAATTAAAGAAACCAAACCCAGCCAAATAGGTCTAACAGATCCTATAGACAAAAGGCCAGCAAAATACAGTGTACAAAGCAAATCTATTTACTAAGTGCAGTACACAGCAATATCTAAAGTCAGTTCAAATATGTTGCTTGCACTGCTCTAATTTGAGAACGGCTAAACATACTTGTAAGGAATCAAAATAAAGTCACAGCACGACTCTGGAGCTAAAACTCTCGCACGGTCAAATTCCAGCAAGCTCATTTTTATGACATTGCACTAAAAGAGCACGTCCACTGCATGCACGTGTGGATGGCACACACAGACTATGCGTGTCACAGGACAGTCAGAGTATTCATGCCGCTCCCATTGAGTATTTCCATAGCTAAACCCCACTGCAAACCCCAACACTGTCAGCTACAGTCCCCTGAAGTGTGTCACTATAATTTCCTCCCCCGGCCCTCCCCTTTCCAAGCACAAATCCCCAAGAGCAAAGCACTGTTTCCCCACTTGGAGTATTAAGCAAAACCAGCTGTGGAGTCTTTTCCCACTGACAACAGACCCCTAGTTCTTTTTACATGTGCTCTCATGACAGTGAAATATATTCTTAGCACTCAGCTTTACATACTATGGCAACAGCTATGTCATTGACCATTTTTGCTATTTTTTTCCCCAGCCAAGTGGTAAATAGAAGTGACTTTACCTTTAAGGAAAAGGCACTATTTCCCCTCTAAATAAGCTCCTCTATGCCTTGTCATTTTCATCTCTCCAGGTCTTTATTTTTTGTCAGTTCCAGATAACAAAATGAATCAAGACCAGCAAAGCTCACCAACAAGACTTTATATTTGCTGAGTGCTGTTCACAGCACATTTCTTCAGGGATGCGGGGGCCTAACTGAAGATTGTCCCCCTTCCTTGACCCACACCAACTTGTGCTGAGCGCACACACGCAAACGTGCTGACAAGTTTGTTTTTTTAACTCCCCTCAGAAAAAATGTTTCCCTGCAGAAGAAAAAATAATCCTAATTCCAGTTCACACTGAAAAACAATCCAATTGCGCTGAATGCACAGAGTTAGAAAGTAGGCAGGAAAGCTGCAATATCAGAAGTCCAAGCAGCCGTATTGCCATACCAAGGACCAGATGGATGGAAAATACCCTTCAAAAACAGATTTCCAAAACAAGAGCTGCATGAATAACCACAAAAAAATGAAACACAATTAACCACATGGAAATTCTCTCTTAAGTATCTCAACAGCTTTTTATACCTTTATATTAACAGGCCAACTTCTCTGAGGTTGGTAAATTACAGTATGCAGTGTTGTTGTAGCCATGATGGTCCTAGGATATGGGAGAGACAAGGTGGGTGAGGTGACTTTTTTTATTGAACCAACTTCTGTTGGTGAGAGAAAACAGCTTTCGAGCAACACAGAAACTTCCTCATTCCTTTCCCAGACCTGAAGAAGAGCTCTGTGTAGCTCGAAAGCTTGTCTCTCTCACCAACAGAAGTTGGTAAATCATAACATTTGTGATCAAAACCAAACACCCTCCTCTATCTCCTATCCTATCGCCAGTCCTGTCTGAAACTCAGCATGTGGGACTATTATACATAGCCAGTGTTGCCAACTCTCATGATTTTGTCATGAGTATCATGATGGTAATTGTTTTCCTTAAAGCCTCAGATCCTGGAGTCACGTGGATTGTGATGATTTCAGCCTTAGTTCTTAAAGAAAAAGTATGTTTCTAGCCCTCATGGCTGCATAGAAAGCTTCAAAATGTGACCCCGGTCCACCCTAAAGGCTCAAAGTGAGAAAGCAAATAAAAAGAACTTGAGGTTCCTTCTGTTAACCTTTTGTTTGTGCCAGTGTTCTATCCCTCCCTCTTATTTCTACCTCCCTTCTTACTTTTCTCTTTATGCCTTCTGTCTAATTAGAGACTGCTTACCCAGCCAGGACAAATCCAGCTTTTGCAACACTGCTGTGACCAGACAGGTTATGAGCTATGTTTGAGCCTGACTCTGCTCAAAGTTTGGCTAATGAGACAATGATCTAGATCAGTGTTTCTCAAACTGGGGTCGCCGATTGTGTAGGGAAGCGGCACGGGCCGAGGGATGTACTGGCCGCCGCTTCCAGCAGCCCCCATTGGTCTGGAGCGGCGAACCGTGGCCAGTGGGAGCCGCGATCGGCCGGACCTGCGGACGCGGCAGGTAAACAAACCGGCCCGGCCCGCCAGGGGCTTTCCCTACACAAGCGGCGACCCCAGTTTGAGAAACACTGATCTAGATGATCATGATGGTCCCTTCTGACTTTGAAGTCTATGAGACCATGTGCAGTGGCTGTAATTTTTCAAGCAGCTAAACCTGTGTGTGTATTTGTTTAAGGCAAATCAGGCTCAGTCTTCCAATGACAGCAACCCAAAGGGTACCACCTAAAACTGATGCTCTCTTTTCCCCATCATGTTCATGTGTCACCATCTTTAAGACAGAGTACAAATGACTGTCAATCAAAGGAGATTTCCTTTGACGCCTGGGAAAGGGACTAAGGAAAACTGCAAACATGAAAGTTTTTCTTCATTTTAAGCTTCTGCCTTCATATTAAGTGTGCTTAATAAAAAGGATAAAATGTATTTCATGGCAGCTGCCACAGTAACTGAGCAAAACTCTGTTCTCTGTGCAATAATTCCCCACGCCACAATTCAGTGTTCTAGGTTGTGCCAAGAATTCAGGATCTCCTTAACTGCCTAGGCCCATGACCTCCACCCTGATTAAGAGTCCAAGCTGATCAGATCCCTGTGAGACAAGAACCTGGTCAATTCCAGGTTGCCAGTGCTGCTGGCCCAGGGAAGAGGAACACAAAACAAAAGAGGATAATGGGAGAGGGGTAGATTAGCAGAGGCCACCATTAACCTCTGCAAACAACCAGGAGATCCTGGAGGAGGAAGTGGGGATGGAAAAACCATTCTTCTGTCTCCCTTCTACACTAACACCAGCACAGCAGAAATGCAGACACCCAGCTTCCTTCTGTAGCCATTTCCAGGGCTCACAGACCCTGCTCCAGGGGGGAGGTTGGAGGTCGGTACCTCTCTGTTCTTAGGTCAAGGAGGAACAATCCGCCCCTAAGACAGTAAAACAACTGCCAGTTATTAGCACAGAGGGCCAGCTTTATCATTGCCTTGCACCTTGTGCAGTCCTTCATGCCAGCGTGGGTATAAATGCCCCCAGGTTAGAATGGTAACGACTTACACACAATTTGCACTAAAGTAACTGCATAAGGCGGGGCGGAACCAGGCCCAGAGTGTCTTAGTCCTCACAATGGGCTTCCAAACTTATTCCTACTGGGGACCACTTCTCAAGTGGAAATGCTCTAGTGGGCAGCGTCCAAGACCCAATCCCCTGGCAGAAATGATAGCGCTCATTGAATGGCGGTCATCTTGGCCAACCATTGCGGACTGAGCGAAAGCATGAATCTCTACAGCCTGAGCTAGAAACTCCGTAGCTGGGGACTTAAGAGAACCATATCTTCTGGATCAGGCACAAAGATGAGACATGACACACACTGGCTGGTGGGTTACATGAAAAGTACTAAGGAGACCAGAAGAAAATACACTGCCTTCAGTGCGCTGTAGCGTCTTTTCAGTTCCAAGTGGTGCTGTGTGACTCCTCTCTCTAGGTGTCAGACAACTTGACATTTATCAGTCCTGGATGTCTCCTCATTGACTGTAGCCCTCACTGCTCTACATCAGTCCAGGTCCCTTTGCAGTCTGGATCGGTTTTCCACTGTTTTGCCACCTTTTCCAATTAGGGTGTCATCCACAAATGTGATAACAGTTGAACTTTATACCAACAATACTCTCAGCAAAGAAAACCATGGAGCAGCTGCCTGGGGTGCAGAAATTTGTTTTTTATCTTTACTTTAGTTGGTCAAGAAAATCCTCTGAGCAGTCCCCCGAAGAGTCTAGGATTGGGCTGCAAGTAGGGGGAAACATCGGTGCTTAAAAACTGATTGATGCTGAAAGAAGCAGCTCTAGGGACCACCTGAAAGGGACTCTTCAACCACCATTGTCCATGGAGCACAGGCTGGGATCCTCAGTTCTAGATAGTTCATCATCTCTGTTCATCGTCAGTTTTTTTTCAAGCCATTTGCATCAGGACATCTGAAAGAAATATTGTACGCTGCACTCTTTAAACAGGATTTTATGTTCTTGTAATGGGGCTAAGGCACTTGTTACTTATCTGCCTAGCTCATTGTGCCCCTTCTGCGTTAATAATCCTGATCGGACAGAAGGATCAACTAATTGACCTAACGGTCTGCTTCTCCATTACCCTGCACATTGGCCCTAAGGTTCCTTTGCACCACTCTGACAACCTAAAAGGGCCAAATAAGTCTTTTCCAAGTTCAATTTCTATGATTTCTCCATGTTGACATGGAGACATAGGCCAGAGCGCTCGGATTTTGCCTCTTTGGTTAAGCACTTAGAAATGCCGACTGATTGCACTCTTGCTCCTTCAAAGGCATGGATGGGAGCTACAGTATAACCTTCCGTGCAGCCGGCAAAATGAACCCACGACACTACTTGTACCTGACAGCCCATTCCACTTTAGTATCCCATATTTCTAGCCTGGAAGCCCAGCCAGGCTGTGCTGAAGGCTTTTGAGCTGTTTTAGGTCTCAGACAGGATTATCATTGCCGGGGTTTGAGAGGTACTTGGATGTACAGCAAACGCAGTCTGTCGCTAAATAAGTTAAGAGGCAGTTTAATATTCTGCAATGCTCATTTCAGAAAATGAATAGATTCAATCATTTCTGAGGTGTTCACACCCAGCATTCTCCTCAGAAACTACTGGAAGGGAGTCTCTTTCAAAAGAAGTCCAATCGGCTGATGTAACAGCAGGCCACAGTTTAAAAAAAAATCAAACTGTGACACTGGTACACATGTGAAGGTGGTTCATTCTGTCCCCTTAGATTCATAGACTCTAGGACTGGAAGGGACCTTGAGAGGTCATCGAGTCCAGTCCCCTGCCCTCATGGCAGGACCAAATACTGTCTAGACCATCCCCTTAATTATATACTCTGTACACTGAACCCTCTGTCCCCTAGGCTAAGGCCCTGGATCCTGCAATCAGCAAAGGGGTCACAGCCTGTGTGGACTGCAGAGGGGCCTAATGCATATGGTGACCATGCATCATGCTGGACTCCAGTCATGCTCATTTTTCTTTTTAATGAGTGCCCACTTCTCTACAGCACTCTGAGTAAATTTCCACTGTGAGACAGGAGAATATAATGGATTCCCCTTAACCCAAGTGGCAGCGACATGGTTATCTCCTTGCAAATTTCTCCCCAATGTGTCCAGGGCGCCCATGACAGCGCCTCCGTGCTATTTAGCAGTCAGCCCAGCTGCATCCTTTGATAGCAGTGATTTTTAAAGACCTTCTGAAAAATGAAGATCTTAGGCGGCACTGAATTATTTGAAGTACACATTATCAAGCTCTTTTACTTACATGCTTGAGAAGATGCTTTAAAATTATTCATTAGTCTGGAGTATAAAATCCCTGCCTAGTTCTAGCCTCCTGGTCCTTTGGCCTCTTGTGGGCCACTGTTAATTAAGAAGCTGCTATCTAGCATGTTTTCCTGGCCTATCTCCTCTGTGCAAACTCCCTACTTAGAGAAGTGATCACTCGGTTGCTGGATTACAGTAAGTCATTTGATTGTATTTATTTATATTGCTTATGCTGTGAGCCCAACTGTCGAAAGATTATTAACTTTTGTTCATTAGGGTTATGTGTATGAACAGTTTGCACAGACAGTGCGGAAAAAACTGGTCTCCTCTCAAAATCCTTCCACATGTCCCTTTGCGTTTAAAAAAATAAATGGTAGGAGAGCTCCTTAAATGAATAGTCAATATTCACTCTAATTCATTTAAGATCCACAACTGTTAAAGTGGCACATGGTCTTAAAAGCTGAAATGCATGGTATGGTTAATAAAAATCTTTTCTTCAAAGTGATTACTCACCATCATTGCTAGCTGTGGCTTTGAATGGTGAAGCTAGGAGAACATCCAAAATGTTCACATTAAACCCGAATCAAAATAAAAAACTAGTAGATCCTGCAGCTGATACAGCAGAGGTGAAGAATCAGGCCCCTTTCCTTTTATGGCTGTTGATGAGCAACTTTGGATTCCTCCCACAACATGTTGCATCCATTACATTTCTATAGAGCATTTCTAGCTCAGAATAAGAGAGCAAACAGGACCTGATTTAAAGTTCACTTAAGTCACAGTGGGAGTCTTTCCATTAACTTCAACCGGATTTGCATCAGTAAAAGTGCTACGTAATCCCACTGATCACTGCTTTGAAACCAAGCAGTGAGGAAAAGGTGATGGTTGCAAAAAGGAGACAGAATTTCTTTTACCTAAGAGCATAATCAGCCGCACCCATGTGGAACCACATTGACTCCAGTGGAGTGCAGATCTGATTGCAGGATTTGTGTCGAAGAGAGTAGAAATGCACAGACTGTAAACCAGTGATGGGCAACCTGCGGCCCGTCAGCATAATCCGCTGGTGGGCCGCGAGACAGTTTGTTTACATTGGCATAGCCGCCAGCAGCTCCCATTGGCTGCAGTTTGCCCTTCCCAGCCAATGGGAGCTGCGGGAAGCGGCGGCCAGCACATCCCTGCAGCCTGCACCGCTTCCTGCAGCTCCCACTGGCCGGGAAGGGCAAACCGCAGCCACTGGGAGCTGCGGGAAGCGGCGGCCAGCACATCCCTGCGGCCTGCACCGCTTCCTGCAGCTCCCACTGGCCGGGAAGGGCAAACCGCAGCCACTGGGAGCTGCCGGCGGCTATGCCGATGGAAACAAACTCTCTCACGGCGCACCAGCGGATTACCCTGATGGGCCGCAGGTTGCTCACCACCGCGAGCTCTCTGGGGCAAGGCCCATCTTTTTGCTCTGGGTTTATGTAGTGCCTAGTACAACGGGATCCATGACTAGGGTTCCTAGGTGCTTCCACAGTACAAATAATAAATAACATTGCCATCCAAATTCTGTTTCTTGTATACCAGGCCCAACAGCAAGCAATATGAATTTCAAATGTACTGGCAGGTGCTGGGAGCTAGTAAGAATATGTAGCTAAAATTAATGAATATATTTGCAAAAATATGGTTTTCATTATAAATCCAGAAGTGAATTTTATCTCGGTTTGCAATGTACCTTTTTTTTTTAACTATTCTAGTTTGGATGTGCACCTTTTGTAGCTTTTATAACTGGTTCTAGTTTGCAGTAGCTTCTCGAACAGGTCGCTCACAAAAGATCTCGGTGTGTGATCCAAATATATTTACATTAGCTAACAAATTCGGCATGTACTGATAAAATACAAAGAGACGGGTAGTGATGGATATTAGATCAGCATTGCATGTTTTATGTTTGACAGGTTTTATAAATAAAGACATGCCAGCCCAGTCTCCAGTTTTGGCCAACACCTAAGACTGAACCAAGGATCTTCCAGAGCTAATAGCAGGAGTTCCTACAGCTTGAGTTAAAGAGCCAGGCTCTGCATCTAGGGGCTGCAACAGACTCACACGCTCCATGGGATGGGACCAGAGGGAATTGCGTAACGCACAATTACAGTGAATTACAAAGATAATGGGTCAAATTCATCCCGTTCATTCATAAATTCCAACAGAGTAACTAGTGATGGTTTCACAGAGTGAGAAGTTACAAGTATGCATACAAATACTGTAGAATAACATACATGGGCCAGATTCTGTCGGTTCTACCAGGGTAACTGCATTAACTTGAGTGGTGTTGACACCAGTATTACAGAGCTCAGAATGTGGCCCTGTATTCCCACTTCAAGACCTACTGATGAAAAATGCTACATACAAGCTAGTTATTATTTATTTATTTATCATTATTAATAAGCATCATTTCCAGAATGCATTTTAAATGTATATGTCAAAGGAAATTAAGCAAACGGTATTTTGTGTGAATCTTAATTAATAAAATTCTGTAACTGGCTTACTTAGTGAGCACTCCTGAAAACTACCTAAAAAAAGAGAAAGAAAAAAGAAAAAAAAGACAGCAAGCACAAAATGTAAGACTATGCTCTCAAGAGAAACTGAAAAAATACACTGTGTTAAAAGAAGAGATATATACATTTTTACACAAAAATTTGTTCCCAATTTGCACTGCAGGCTAATGGAAAAATAAAAGCCAAATATAGCAAAAATAGTCAAAATTTACAAATTTTGATTAAACTTTTCCATCAACATTTCAACATATAAAGGGATGAAATTTTCCTGAAAATTCTAACCCATTGTTGTTAGAAACCTCCAGGTTTCATAATGAAAATGCAGTTTTGTAACTAAACAAGACACAAAAAATTATACTATCCTTTATGGGTACGATGGCAAAGAGATACATTCTCTGACTACAGCCTGCTTGCCTGTCAGATTCTATCTTCTACTCCTTATATTCAACTTTCTATCATCAGCTTGGAAGTAGATATCACAGTAGACAAGATACTCTGTAAGGGCCAGATCCAGCATCAGTTGAAGCCAGTGGAAATGGATTTGACTTCAAAGACTTTGGATCAGCTTTGTTTAGCAGTGGCAGAATGATCAGTATCAGTGAAGCTTAGCAGTGAATGAAATCACAACGCACCCTGTCCATATGTGTAAATGTGAACGTTGTTATTGGGGCTTTGCTAAAAGGAGGTTCTTCCCATTCTAGGACAGAGGAAAAGAGAAAGGCAGGCTGGGAAATGGAATTTCCCTCTCAAAGGAAGTTCTGGTTTTGGGAAGGGAGGGAGGAAATGAGAGGCGAATTGCCCTGAATCAGGATGAAAAAGTAAAATAAATTGAAGTTTTTCAAAGAATGAAAAATTCCGTTTCGGGAGAACGGGCTTGCACCAAGTTGCCCAATTCTCTGGGCAGCTGGCTCTTGGGGCTACCTGATTCCGCAGGCAGACAGTTGCCTAGGTGGTTGGGCAGTGCCAGAAGGCAGCTGCCCGGGGGGGTCAGGAAGCCAGGGGTATCTGGTCTGGCTGGCAGGAAACCGGGCTGAGAGGCAGCAAGCCTGGCTGGTGTTTCGTCAAACATTTTGATGGAATCTATGTTCCCGGCAAAACGTCTAGATTCTGTCGAATCAGAATTGTCCAATGGAAAAGTGTTCCATTTTCTGACCAGCTCTAACACAGAGGCTTATTCTAAAGTTTAGGAGAAAAACAAAAAGCATGTTTTTCTCCTTTAGGGCTGGCTAGGTGTGGACTACAAAAACAGCATCAGCTTTCAATGAAAGAGAAATCATTTTTAGAACCCTACTTGTCTACGATAGCCAACGACGTGTTAATTAGCTTCATAATTACCATAAAAATTCCATCATCACCTCATGGCAATTCATGGTAACAATCGTAATTTGTATTACCATTTCTGCTTTATCTCATGGAAACCACACAGTTAACTCATGTGATTATTGTTCTTCACACGCCTGCAAAAAATACATTTCAAATAGACAAAATTTATTTTGGGATGGTAATGGAAAAGGCTTATGGTGATGAGACAGCAGATGTTATGCTCAGAAAGAGAGGAAGATGGATTATTACAAATGTTGGTATGAAAGTGTAAGAAGGGATCTTCTTTGCATGGGAGGATTATAATCAAGGAAAGAGTGGTATAATATTTTTTGTAATATATTTGTCTTTGAAAATGGAACATAATCATCCAACTGTCTCCTTAGTGTTATTAAGGATTACAAAGGGGGAAATATATATGCACAGAGTTACAATACAAACTGTATTTAACAGAATTTCTTCGAGAGGTTAACCAATATAATCCTTTGAAGATTACAGAACTGCCTTAAGTTCTTTCCATAACGTCGAACCATATCAAAATTCTTCCATTAAAAAAATAAATACAGGATTGGGTTTCCTATAAAGCTTTCCCTACCATTAGTGATTTATTATCAGGGTTTTCAGTTAGGTAACTCAAAGGCGATACATAATCAAGTGAACGCAAATTAAAGAATCCCTACTCTTTTTTTATGCTCAGGAAGAGCCGTGAAAGTTTTGTGCAGAGCTGCAAGTGGTTTGTTTTTTAATGACGGTGAAAGGATATAACCCTGTAAATAAAGATGTGGAAGCTTTTAGAATAAGCAAACAACTTGCAAAAGGTAGCTTCAAAAAACATCTTGAGCTCTGCCTAATCCCTCCTCCAAAATCAATTTTTGATTTTTTTGTTACTATAAGACTACATCCCATATTTCCAGACTGTCATCCTATTGGTGAGAGTCTCAGTTACCTGACTCCTGACCATTATGCCAAGGTTCAAGTTACATTTCCAGGCAGTAAATATGCAAAACATTCCTCCTATGATCTCAACCCTCCCATCTGCTTGCTTAATCCGAAAATTCGGCTACTAATGCATCCCAAATATCTGCCTTGCTCGGTAGCCAATACCTGCCAACTCGTGGGGCTCATCAGGAGAGGGAGTTTGCAACATTAATACACCCGGGGCTATATGATTAGAGGGTCTGAGGACTCTAAAACTAATAGGTACAGCATTTGTGCAACCAAAGTCCCCTGGTGGCATCAGTACAGAATTTCAGTAGCTAGGACAGCTGGCTATAACCTCAAAAGGAGGAGGAAGAGGAGAAATTATTCATTCCTACCTGGTTCAGTGCAGTTCTTGATATATCGATTTTCTGTCTCCTCTGGGATCTCAGTGGCATTGTCCTCTGTTGCCTGCAGCAGCCTCCTCCCACTCCACTTATCGTAAGTTTCCATAGGATAGCTCAAGACATCATAACCTAGAGGAAAAGGGCACGAGATGAATGCTCTTGCTCTGAGGAGGATAAAGAGGCTAGTGCCTATATTCTCCCAAGGGTCTTTTCACACTTCCTTGATACAGACACTATCTGCTATGCCTTCACGGAACCGAGGCCCTGCAGTCCGGCTAGCCTAGCCCCCCAGGACTAGTCTCAGATTTCCCAGTAGTTTAAACACCCCTTTTCCAGAGCTCCATCTTGTGGTTACTCTGGGTTACAGTTCACATCTTCAGGGACACATCGTAGGTGTTGCAGATGGCTCACGGACAGGCTTTGCAAGGGTTTCTAAACACAATTACTCTTTATATAGCACAGAATACAGATAAAATAATAAAACACCTATACACATTTCCCGGCCTCAGTTTCCTCACCACTCTGGAGCATTCTTTGGGCTTAGGGGCGAAGTTCTCTGGGGTGGCCAAGAACCTTCTCCTATGGCTCATGATTTTTCCTCCAAATGATGGAGTCTCCCTCTCTGCTCCAGCTCAATTGCCTTTGACCTTGGCTGGTCCCACAGTTAAACAAGACCCCTCTGCTATGAAAACATGCAGTTCTCTTCCTCTCTCTTGCACAAGCTTGCTTTGCACTTCTGAGTCCCTCTGAATTTATACGTCCTGCTACCACCACCACCTGGTTCCTTTGTTCTCCATCTGGGGAAAAGCCACTGCTCCAACCAGCCCTCCTTGCAGACGAACTTGATTGAACCGTCCAGAGACACCCAAATTGTCACGCATGAAGTGGGAGTTTACAATTGTGAAGGGAAAAGACGACAAATTGGCCACCAAAACTAATGGTAATTTATGCATAACGAACTTGAAAATACAACATTTCAGAACAGAACCCAGACTCCTATGAGTGCTTAAAGCATATCCGGCTGTTGGAAATGATCAAAAACAACCCTGTGTACCAAAACCAGCAATCATCTCCAATTGAATATTTTGGTCCCTCTGTCATTCACGTCTTTGCAGATTACAGGATGGTTTCATTTTCATGACTATTGTGAGCAACCTGGTGAAAGGTAACATTCTGTTATTAGGTTTCAGAGGGGTAGCCGTGTTAGTCTGTATCCGCAAAAAGAACGAGGAGTCCTTGTGGCACCTTAGAGACTAACCAATTTATTTGGGTTTTAGCCCACGAAAGCTTATGCTCAAATAAATTGGTTAGTCTCTAAGGTGCCACAAGGACTCCTCATTCTTTATTCGGTTATTACTTTTGTTTCCTATTTCCCCTCCTCCCTCCCTCTCTCTCTCTCTCTCTCTCTCTCTCTCACACACACACACACACACACACTTTCCCATCTTCTCTCTCTGCTTTGGCTTAGAGAAGATGCTGCTAAATGAAGCCCTACTTTAGCAATATCAACAAAAACACTTGGCCATTTTCCATAACATTCTTGGCATGACGCTGCTCAGGCCTGGACATTTCATGTTGGTCTAATTAGTGAGAGTGTATGCTCATATGTTAGCTACATCCATCCTACAGAGCTTAAAACAATATTTTCCCTCAAAGTTTGAAGACAGAGGGGTGCCCATTGTAATAAAAATAAAAAAATTAAGCACATCTCCTACTGAATCCTTGAGTCCAATGTAATAAATAGCAAATGGAGTTTAGGCTGGCTTTCCATCACATCTGTACATCTTTCTTTCATTAGAATCCAGCCTCTCTTTAACTCTTGTTTTGCTAGTTCAGCATTTTACATGTTATCCTAAAGATGCATATAATCGCAGTTGGTCTCTTGCCCCCACGGTGACAGCTGTTCAGAGTGCTGCAAAGCTATGTCATTCTACCCATTAGAGAGGAGGTGAGGTTTCATATCAACCAACTGAGGCTCTTCCAGACAACTAAGAAACTACGGCCTTGAATCTGGAAGAGAATTTCAGAGCATGGGAGGGTCAGCTCAGAGGTAGGATCCTTGTACAGGACTGGGGACTACACTATGTTAGCTTCAAAAGGGAGCCTCACCCCATCCTTCTCAGACAGAACGATGGAGGGTATTTGTAAAATGGCTGACTGGCACGCACGACCCCTTATAGCTGGGCACTGCAAGGCCTTCTCCGTGGTCTTCACCAAATGCCATTCAAGCCTGCTGGTGGTCCACTTCTTATGACTTGGCCCTCCAGCCAGGTCCCATTCCCTCTCACTCCTTCCCACTACATACCCACAGTCCAAACTAAATGCGAAGGAACATACACTCTTCCAGCCTTGCTAGGCCCAATCCTCAACACATTTTTCACTGCCCTCCCAGGCTCTGGAAAGCACCTTGCTGCTCTCCTACAAAGTGGTGCCTCACAGGACTTTCCTCCCGTGACACCAGCTCCTCCCAACCAAGCTGCTGACCCTCAGGGTTTTCTCCCAGACCTGTTTCAATTCACTCCTGCGTCCCTTCTTTCTTCATGGCCCATCCCAGTTCCTCCTGCAGCTCCTCTCAAGCTTGGTTTCAGTCTTAATTAAACCTGATACACCCTCCAGCTGCCATCATGGGCACTCATTCTGCTCTCTAGCTCCCCTTAACCCTTTTAGTACCAGTGCAGAGTTCATACAGCCCATCACAGTATGAGAGGGAGAGAGAACGTGATAGAGAGTGAGGGAAATACAGCAGGAGGGATCATCAAATCTTTGGCAGGGACTCAGGACACTGAGGATTAAAGAAAAGAAACAGCCCCTATATTTAGGTTGCCTGATATTTTCCACTATAAAAGATTTTGTGACCTTTTTTTGAGAAGCTCTAACATCTCCATTGTTTGCAACAAGCCTCTAAAATTCAGCAGGGAGAAATCACTGGGGTCAGAAAAGTGCCTTTTCTTTGTCCCAAGAAATTCCATTTTGTGTTAGTATGTATTATGACACTGTTTAATTATATGATCACATACTGCTTTTTCCACAGGACCCCGCCTCATTCAGTCCACAGAGGGGATACACACAAGGGGGCAGAATAAAAGTTTCACAAGCAACGTCAAATCTGCCATTTTGCAACTTCTGAGCACTTGACTTAGTAAATTAAACATCAGTATTTTAACTTAGCTTTTCTGCGTGTCAGAACGACAGTCATTCAACACACGTTACGCACTTCAAAATACACTGTTTCCTAATTGCTTTGTCTCTGAGTGACCTTCAATGAGTTAACTGTATAAATATGTCATGGATGGAGACAGATTTTAATCCCAAGGCATTAATTCAGATGAATTTTGTAACTTCATTTACAATAGCACAGCATCAGCCTTTGTTTTTCATAATAAACATACTTCCATCAGCTGAGCTAAGCAGTCTGAGATCCACACAGCACTTGTTTTCAGAGCGAAGGGCTTTTTTCTGAGCAGTTACAGTTTCATTCTCCGGTGAAGGGAAAGAGAAAAAAACCCCATCCTCTTTCTAGGATTTTTATTCCCCTAAACTCCTGACAGATCTCTTCCTTCTCCTCACAATACAGAGCAGCTTTCTTGTTTCAGAATTTGGACCTATCCAAAAGGAAAACTAAACATAAGTCATTCAGAATGAGCTTGGGAAAAGCTCCATTTGGCAAGGACATACAGTGAGTAAAAGGATTCCATTCTGCACTCACTTAAATGGGTGTGCGTAAGAGCAGAATTAGGTCCAGCTGAAATGGATGAAGCTCTGTTGATGTACAACAGTGAAGGATCTGGCTCAGAGTCTCCAGCTTTAATTAGGTTAAACCATCTCAGAGCAGAGTTTGCAACCTATTGGCCAAATTCTGCCTTTGGATACTCGGTGTAAATAGAATTTGTCTCTATAAATCTAGGGAAAATGAAAAGAAAAGGTGAAATGAAATCCTTTACTAAAAGTTTCGTCCCTTTAAGACCCTGGCCCAGGAACAGAATGCATGCCAAGATTTTAAAATTCCAGATAAATACATTTGATGATGTAATTTAAAGAAAAACAACAACCACACACCATTGCTGCTAAGGCCCAAAATTGGGGTTTCACATTTCCCCAGTGCATCCTGAAGTTGAGCAGGAAGCGGCTTGAAGCTAACCCTGCCTGAGGTGGTTGCAATGTCATCAGCTGTAGTGAAGAGAACACAGGAGCCTGGACTCAGTGTATTGGCAGATTATGTGAAAGTGGAACTGA
>NW_020664483.1:4680712-4723137 GCF_002925995.2 Terrapene triunguis
CTGTTGCTGAACTTCACGCCTCTGATGGTTAGAAACCTTCATCTAATTTCAAGCCTATACTTGTTGATGGCCAATTTATATCCCTTTGTTCTTGTGCCAACATTGGCCCTTAACTTAAACAACACCGCTCCCTCCCAGGAGTTTATCCCTCTGATGTATTTATAGAGTGATCATATCTCCCCTCAGCCTTTGTTTGGTTAGGCTAAACAAGCCAACCTCCTTAAGTCTCTTCTTGTAAGGTAGGTTTTCCATTCCCCTGATGATCCTAGTGGCCCTGCACCTGTTTTCATCTTTCCCGTAAAAATGGGAGACCAGAATTGCACACAGTATTCCAGATGAGGTCTCATCAGTGCCTTGTATAATGGTAATAATATTTCCCTATTTCTATTGGAAATACCTCACCTGATGCATCCTAGGATTACATTAGCCTTTTTCACAGCCAACTCACACTGGCAGCTCATAGTCACCCTGTGATCGATCAATACACCCAGGTCTTTCTCCTCATCTGTCACTTCCAACTGGTAAATCCCCAGCTTAGAGCAAAAATTCTTGTTGTTAGTCCCTAAGTGCATGATCTTGCACTTTGCACTATTAAAATTACATCCCATTTCTATTACTTCAGTTTTCAAGGTTGTCCAGATCTTCTTGTATGATATTGCATATCTCCTCCATATTGGCAAAACCTCCCAATTTTGTATCATCCGCAAATTGTATTCACATCCCACTTTTTGCGCCAAGGTCCTTAATGAAAATGTTAAATAAGTTTGGTTCCAAGACTGATCCCTGAGGAACTCCATTAGTAACTTCCCTCTCCCCTGACAGTTCACCTTTCAGCATGACTCACTGCAGTTTCCCCTTGAACCAGTCCCTTACCCATCTTTCAGTTCTCATATGAATCCCCATCTTCTCCAATTTAACTAATCATTTCCCATGTGGAACTGTTTGTATCGTTTTACTGAAAACCAGGTAGATTAGATCTATTGCATTTCCTTGGTCTAGAAAATTGGCTATCAGGTTGGTTTGGCATGATCTATCTTTTGTAAAACCACATTGTATTTTATCTCTATGTCCTTGGTTACTAGCTGTTTCAAAATTTGTTCTAAGACCTTATATACAAACGAGGTCAGACTAATGGGCCTGTAGCTTCCCAGATCACTGTTTTTCCTTTCTTAAAATATAGATACTATATTAGCGATTCTCCCGTCACAGGGTATTCGTTAAAAATCCTTGCTATTGGGCTTGCAATTTCATGTGCCAGTTCTTTTAATATTCTTGGATGAAGATTATCCAGGCCCCCCAGTTGGGTCCCATTAAGTGGTTTTAGTTTGGCTTCCACCTTGGATGTGGTAATTTCTACTTCCATGTCCTCATTACTATTAGCCACTCTGCCACTGCCCCGCAAGCTCCTCATTGCCCTTTTTAATAAAGGGAGGCAAAGCATTCGTTTAGCGCTTGGGCCATATTTAGAGTATCTTTAATCTCCACCCATACTCAGTGCTTAACAGTCCAACTTCTTTCCCTGTTTTCTTTTTATTTATGTGACTAAAAAAACAAACCTTTTATTATTGGTTTTAATATCCTTAGCAAGGTCCAACACTGCTTGGCTTTTGGAAGTTCTCACTTTTTCACCTTCTGACTGCCAAGAGATATCAGCAAGGAATGCTCCATCCCATCTTCCATTCCTTGTAGACTTCCTCTTACACGCCTGTTTGAGATGGTTGTTCATCCAGTTTGGTCTGCAACCCTTCCCTATGAATTTATTCCCCTTGCTTGGGATGCAGGCTCCAGACAGTTTCTGCAATTTTGACTTAAAGTAATTCCAAGCCTCTTCAACAATCTGATCCTTGAGTTCTTCAGTCCAGTCCACTTCCCTAATTCCCTTAATTTTTTTTAAATTCTGCCCTTTTGAAATCAAGGACCCTAGTTGCAGATCTATTTTTGTTTATCCTTCCAGTTAGTTTAAACTGAATTAGCTCATGATCACTTGAACCAAGGTTGGCCTCTACCACCAGTTCTTCTATGCGGTCATTGCTACTGACCAATACTAAAGCTAAAATGGCATCAACTTTTGTTGGTTCGTGACTATTTGGTGAAGAAATCTGAGGGTTATCACATCCAGGAATATATGGGCCCTACCATTATTAGTAGCACATGTCCTCCAATCTATATCTGGGAAATTAAAGTCTCCCATAAATCACACAAATTCCAGTAGCATGTATTTCATTAAAATATTAAAGAGGTTTTTATTCATATCCAGATCAGATCCTGGAGGTCTGTAGCATAACCCACCTGTTGCTGTTCAAGCCACGGCCTGCATGGAAAAGTACCAGGAGGGAAGCAGCTGTCTGTCAATGCAGTTTAGCACTTGGCGATAGGTTAGAGAGCCAGCACCATGTGACCAGAGAGCTGTCTATAGGCCACTAGTGACTGCGACATGCTTCACATAGCACAATTTGGGAACCTATCGCTTAGAAGACTCGCTTTTTTTCCATGAAAAAAGCTACCTCTCTAAGGCACCTATTGCCTGAGGGAGGAATTAACCAAAAACATTCGGTATGAGCCTCTCTCTTTTCCCATTGAAATCAATGAGAACTTCAATGAGCACAGAGATGGGTCAATGATGTGTGCTTTGGAAAACTCCACCCCCGAGTATCTACAGTCCAGATAAAGATTATTTTAACCAAAGGCTCCAAACTTGCAAACACTTCCATATGTGAGTAGCCCCATTTGTCACAGCCAGGGCTTGGGTGACCAGACCTTGCAGTCAGAGCAGGAGTCTGAGTCAGGATTGAGCCAAGGGTCAGTAACAAGGCTGGAAGGCAGGAATCAGGAACAAAGCAGGGACGCCAGAACCCGGGCTCAGCAGTCAGGCAAGGAGGCAGGGCAAATGTAGCAGCCAAGCAGGAATTCCTCCACTTACAGGAAGTTGTCTGTGCATCTCCTTCTGTCTTAAATAGCACAGCTGGACCAAACAGTGGGACGGGCACTCCCCCAATCAGGACTGCTGTGAGCAGTGACTGTGATGGGGCTAAGGTTCCCTTTACCACTCCAGTCACCAGTTGCTAACAAGCTGCTGGATGGCAGCCAGAATGCAAAGGCTTCCTAATAACCCCTGCTTCTGGGTTCAAGACCTGTAGCTCCTCACTCAATGAGCTAGTGTTGCTAGGACTTTTAATGATCCCTACAGGAGAGTGTTTCGTTGTTTAGAAGTGTGGGAATAACAAATTCTCAGTCACCATTTTACCTTTATGAATGGAGATATTGACATACCACAGACATGTAGATGCTATGGCTAACTCATCCATTTTTTAGTTAAGAAAAACTTGTCAAGTGGTTCACCTGAAACGGACCTTTTCCTTTCAAAATTAAATGTGACACTGATCAGGGCGTCTCCCACTTATGTGTGGTTTTGACACAGTTGTGTGTCTCTGTGCTGGTGTTCGAAATGTTGCATACATCTAATTGTGTGCGTGCGGTTGTTAGTGCACGATCATACGGAGCTGAGTTAATTCAAATGTTTACATAGCCCGCATAATGAAGTCCTATATATCGAAGAATGACACTGCAGGAGGCAGAACATTCTGTTGCTCACGTCACTACTTTAAAAAAGAAATAACTTAAAAGAAAACAAAGGTCAGACTGGACCAGTCTGGGCCTGTGGATGGAGCACTAAGCAGCGGGTCAGGAGTCTCAGCTTCTTACCTATTGTATGGCCTTAAGCAAGACATTTCATGTCTCTGTGCCTGTTCCCACCTTCTGTCTGTCTCGTCTCTGGGCAGAGACTGTATCCTACTACATGTCCATATAATGTCTAACATAATGAGACCCTGATCTGAGTTGTGGCCTCTAGGTGCTACCATAACATAACTAAATAATAATAATTAATAATGGGGAAGTCAGACCCGCTATCTGAGTGCAGATGAAAGGTAGATGCAATGACTTTGTGCAATGTTAAATACTTTTACTCCTAGCACTGGGATTCCCACACACACACACACGCTCTATTTCCTGGGAATAGCAATTCTCCTCCCTGTACGTATGAGTGTTAGCACTGTCTGTCACTGCCGTAGGAGTCATGAAGGCCTGAATTCATTAAAGAAAAAGGAGCATCAAGGAAGCTGAATCATTTCTGGAGAAATGACACTCTATAGTGCCTGATTCAGTGCTGTTCTACTGTGAGAAACGGAGGCCCCCAGCTGGGGCAATCATGCACTCTGAGTACTATTGGCACTAGAAAATTAGCAGCTCAGCTCGCGAAGAATAAGATCTTTTAACCTCAGGTGCAGTTTTCCTTTTCTGCTCCTTAAAAGTCGAGAGTTCTTCCCAAAATTCATTTTAAATACCTATTTATAAGTGCGTCCAACTGTTCGACGTCTTCTGCATTTTCCACCAATATCCCCTGTAAGGGTTACTGGTAAAGTCAATGGAACTTTTTCCAAAATAAAAGATATTTCATGGTGAAAAATGGCCTTTTTTTCAGTAGCAAAAGGTTGGGGGGGGGGAAGGTTGGCTTTTTCTAAACTGATCATGATTTTTATCATTTCGATTGTTAATGTTTTGATAATATTATTAAACATTTTTGTTTACTGAACAATGGGTTTTTTTGGCAAACTGTTAACATGTTGATTTTTTAACCCTACAATTACCCTAGTTCAGGAAAGCAAGTTAGCCTGTGCTAAATATTAAGCACATGCATAAGTTCAATTCAAGGCAATGGGATTTAAGCACATGCTTAAATTAAGCACGTGCTTAAATGCCATCCTGAGTAGGGGTGGACTTTAAGCACATGCTTAAGAGATTAACTGAACAGGAGACTACATTTGTTGCTTACTATCTTGTGGTAGAGAGTTTCACAGGTTAAGTATATGTTGTTTCAAAAATTACCTTTGCTTTTATTTGTTATTAATGAATTGCTTACTAGTTTAACTGGGCATCCCTTTATTCTTATTCTATAAGAGAGGCTAGATAGAAGCGCCCAACTGACCTCCTCTATACCAACCATTATTTTATATACCTCTACCCTGAGCCCTCTTATTCTCCTCCTCTCTAAGCTAATCTACATTTTTGAATCTCTCCTCCTATGAACATCTTTTCATGCCTCTCATCATTTCCATTGGGCACTGCTGGACCTTTCCCTTTCTGCTATATCCCTTTTGAAATTATACTGCATGCAACATTCAAGGTGAGAGTGCTCCCCTGATTTATACAAGGGCATTCTAGTATTTTTAGCATTATTCTCTGGTGCTTCGTTACTCAGGGGAATCTTAAATTCTCCACCAGGACATTTATTTCATTAACGAGCTGCCTTTTACACACAGCCGATCTGAAAGCTGTTGATGTTATCGGAGATGCTTGGCATCTGCTGACTGTCAGGCTTGATTTTGTCTGTGTCCCTGGTATAGTACCTCTCTCCTGACAAAGCGATAGACCATTTATTTCCCCTGTGCTGCGGCTCCCCAAAATGGTACAAACACCAGTAATATCCCAACCCTGCCCAGGAGAAATACAACCAATTATACGTAGCATAGCCGCGTGCTCTGTGTCTGCCCCAGAGACTAATCCTGGGGGCGGCTGGAGTGATGCCCTCTGGTTTGCCTTGCATGAGTTACTGGCAATTTCTTTTACTTACTAATCATGGATGAGCTTCAGGATTCATGAAGAGGGGAGATCTTCAAAGGCACAAAGGGAGTTGGGCACTAAATCTCATCTGTGACTGTGCAAATCTCCCCCAACATGCACAAGTACCACAGCATCACCGAGGTCTTCCCCTTGACCCTCCCAATAAGCACTTAATTTCCCTTGAATCCTCCTCTCTCCTCTGTTTCTTCCAAGTTGCCTGATGCAGGTTGTGGACCAGATCCATCAGTGGAGTTGCTACGGGGCCTTTTATCTCTTTTTCTATGACTCTATGGTAACATTCCCCTCTTTCCCTCCTCTTTTTCTGCTAAAAGACCTGTCCGCTCTTCCGACATCTCCGCTTACAAAACTGTATCCTGCTGCTCCTCTCTCAGTTTACCACTTCTCCCTGCTCTAGTCTGTCCAAAACATTCCTAAACTCTTCCTCTGCCACTGCTCTAAGCATGGGCCAGATCCAAAAATCCAGCAGAGTCAATGGAAAGTCTCCCATTGACTTCAATGGCTTCGGCTCAGGCCCCAAGGCCCCCTCCCTTCTTCACGGAGCAGCTTGTAAAAGAAAAGAGGAGGAAGAGAAAACTAGGGGCAGAGTGATTTATCACTATTACAGTCCCATTTTATGCTCCCTGGGGGAATACTGATTTAGCCATGAGGCCATAAGCCTGCCTTCCCGGGCTGGCAGCAGAGGAAAGCAAAGGACGATTGGAGAGCACAGTGGTATAAAGTTTCATTGGCATGTGTTTGGAATGGCTGCATTACAACTCACGCAGGTCATCCCAGATCATTACGTGAATGAAACCTTTCTATCACCACATGGTGCGGTTTTCTTTTTTTTAATGGTAGGCAGAGAGGAAAAATTAGTGCTAATAAATTATTAACACGTCTAAAAATAATCTAAAATTGATTTCCTATCCATCAGCATGTTACGTTTTTAAGCTCCAAGGTCTTGTGGCTACTTAGACCTGGAAACAAAATGCCACATGTAGCTGGAAAGGAAGGAATTTCCACTCTTCAATGTCATAAGACAAGTGTTTCTAACCAGGATGGTTTAAGCGATGTCACTAGAAGCCGTAAACCCTGGAGCCTAGAGCAGGGTCATTTTCTGGAGGGAACATGCACATGTTCTTGGCGATGTGGAAGGAAGATTGATTTTTACTCCGTATCTGTACAGCACCTAGCACAATTGGTTCAGGGCAGAGGCTCCTAGGTGTTACTGCAATATAAACACACAAACAACAAGGAAGTGACGTTACAAAAATAGCAGCTGTCTAAAAACTAGTCTGAAATTTTGGATATTAAAAGGTGGCACTAGCTGAGACGGATGAGTACACACTGTGCAAGTGCTATTTATCACAATGTTGTTATGCTTGCATAGGACATTTACTTATTTCAGTTTTTAAAAGGACCTGAGATCCTCGGTGTTTGCACAAAATTTTAAGTCACATCCAACAGACATATCCTTCATAGCAAATTGCCTTTACCACCTAGAGCCACTGCAACATACAATCTACCTTATAACAGTGAAGGACCTCCAAATTAGATAATAAACTGAAGGCATCCCCACTCTGCTCCCACCAAGGAAAAAATGGGCCATGCTGTGAATCCTGAAGGTCAACAAATCCAGGTTCTGTCTGACCAAGAAGGGAAATGAATTCCAGAAATTAGGATCTCTCTGTGCCATCTCTATTAAATATAGGAGATACTGGCTCAGCTGTCTGCAATGCTCACCGGCAGAGAGCCTGTCTCCTAGGTAAACAGACACCAAACCATTCACATCAAAACCAACACCTTAAAGTTCACTTAACCAGCAACTAGAGCAGATCTCCGAACAGATGACATGCTCTCTGCATGAAATGCCATGAAGCAAGCCCAACCACTTTCTACAACAGGCACATTTCGCATCAACCTTAGTCCCCAGACAATCCGAGCCCACGTAGATGGTGTTGCAACAATCCAAGATGGAGGTGAAAAAGGCACAGGTGATGGTAGCAAAGCCTGCAACTGAAAGAGAAGGAGGCACTTCCATGCCAAGCATAGGCAATAAAATGCAGCGTTGGCTATGTTGCCATTTAGAGACACACAGGAATAGATGAGGATCTGCCAAGACCTAGGTTACGGACCCCAGTACCAATAGCAGGCATATTCCCACAGAGCAAGGAGTATGGTATAATTCAAGTCAGTTCTTCTTGCTGTTTCTCTCTATCGTTAAGTCTTCTCCAGGATGTATCCCTCATCCAAGCTACAATTCAACTGAATTAGATCTGGTTAGATTACTGAATCTCTGCAGCACCGCCAGATGAGTAGGAAACAAAGCCAGGCGTCATCAGCATGCTGAAGGCATTGTCTCCCATGCCCCTCTACAAACCAACAGGATGGAACCTTGCAAGAGGCAGCCATAGTGGAAGATGGGCACCTGCCAAGAACAAGCCGCAGATTCTTTTAGCTACCGCAACTATTATATGGATATGTAACATGCCAGCTGTGTGTGTGATGTACCTCTCTGGTGGCCAGTGTATTATATATCTAAAAATCACACACACGTACACACACACATAAAAAAGAATAAGTACAACACAAGTAACTGTGAGCCAAGGCTGTCTAAACACCACAGTGCTCTGATGACAGGATAACCATGCGAATGAAGCCAAAGAACTGTTTTTTCTTCATTTTTGTTAAAAAACAGAATCTTACAAAAAAAAACAAACACAGAAGGAAAGGAGGGGAGTTGTGTCTGATTTCAATAAAAACATGTTTTTCTTGTTAAAAAGACTCTATTTTCTGCCCTCCCTCTGCCTCTTCATTTCTTCCCCCCATGCTTCTCTGGAATAGTGCTACATAAATCTTTGGCATTTAACGGTTGTTATGAACTGCTCATATAGTACCGAAAATGTGCTAGGTGCTTTACAGGTAAATATGAGGACAAGGGCTCTGCCCAGAGCGTATATCAGTTCTGGTATTTAACACTTTCAGAGAATTCTGTACTTGGATTGGTCCCCTGAAACCATTTTCAGATGCATTTGTGGGAAACGAAAAATTAAGAAAACTTGGTGATAGCCACAGAATAACACACAAAACAGAAAAGCTGAAGATATGTGCATTTGTGCATCTACACCCCTCCCTTGGATTCTGACCCCCTTACAAACCACTCAAGCTTTGCTCTCATGGGTCTTGTCTACATGTGTGTGCCCAGGGATATGGACTTGCTCTTTTCCATCCACCGGAGAACAAGCCTGGAGAGGACTCTGCCTCTGGCTGCTGGGCTGTGGGAGGGAGAGAAGAAAGCCATGGAAAGTCCTCATGTGAAATCTGGCCTTCGTAGAGTATCCATACAGTGTAGGACCATCATCCCTACAAGGTACATTAAAGATTGTGCTGAAGGTGCAGAGGACCAGCAGACCTTTGTTATGATGTCTTCAGCCTGTCTCACCTCTCCGATCAATACTGTGATTATGTCTGTACTGCAGACATTTAACTCTTCTCCATGTTTACCATGAAGCTGTGGTCTTCAAGGGTATGTCTACACTGCAACGAGACACCCGCAGCTGGCCCATGCCAGCTGACTCGGACTGTATAATTGCAGTGTAGACATTCTGGCTTGGGCTGCAGCCCAAGGTTTGGCACCTCCCACCTTGCAGGGTCCTAGAGCCTGCACCCAAACATCGAGCCAGCAATTAAACAGCACAGCAGCCCCACACCCACAAGCCCACATCAGCCGGCCTGGGACAGCTGCAGGTTTTTAATTGCAGTGTAGCCAAACCCAAGGGTCTGTTGCTGGGACTCAGAATGCTGTAGGACGCTGTGGACCTGCTGTGTTGAAGAATTACCTGGGTAACTCTACATATACTGTTTTCCTTATAGCTCTGGCTTTATTAAATATTGAGGGAGCGATTACCTTTTAGCTATGTCAGTGTGGCTGTGTTTATTATTTATAACTTGGCATATTTATTATGAATTTTATCCCACTCACATATCTGCTGGTCTCACACCCTGCCTTTTTCAATCATTTTTTAGGCCGTTTATCCTGCCTGTCACAGGAAAGCATACAAATCCACCCGGAAATCTCTATCTTGGCCTCTCTGTGAGATTTTATAAGAAGAAGTAAATCAAGTTAATAAGTGAATCTAGAGCTCAAGAAACAAAAGGACTAATAGCATTGGTACAAGCCAAGGGTAGCGAGGATGGGGGGTGAGCAGTTTAATGGGGCATACTGCTCCTTTAAAACAGGGTGCCATGCTACCTGACCTCAGCAAGCCAGCCATCCGGGGACGTTGTCATTCGAAAAGACACCTGGCAGCTACCACGGAGCATGCTGGGAAAGAGGGCTTGCTATATAAACCCTTCTCTCCTTCGTACCAGGGAGAGAACCATAGAGAGAGCAGTGACTGTAGGTGGATCCCTGAGGAGTCTAGGCAGATGGCTTAGAGACAACAAGCAAAGAATAAGAAATCCCAGGCAGGGGAGTTGATTTGTTTTGGGGTCCGTGTTTGGGTTTTTTCCACCCTCTAGGTGGAGGAAGTGAAGCTGTTTCCTTTCCAGCCCAGGGTTGTTACTTCTGCCAGAAGGCAGGAGTAACATCCCCTCTTGCATCCACTCTCTATTGCAATGAGAAGGAAGCTTGTTCTATGCTGGAGGACAGCATGAGACCATGCAGCTGATGTTCCAGCCACATACTGCTTAGCTTGGACCTCCTTTAGTTGCTTGTTGACCATATCTGTATCCCAGCAGCTTCTGCACAAACTCCCTTGGAGCCACCTATGCTAATGCTTTCAGTGCTAATAGTGTAAGATGACTCGCTGCTCTGAGAACTCCCGCTAAGCGGCCGTAGCCAAAAATTTTAAGTGACTAGTGATTTGCGGGGCCCAACTTGAGACACACTTTAAAAGGTCTTGATTTTCAGCAGCTGCTGAGCCCCCACCCTCTGAAACTCATGCTGCTTTTGGGCATCTCAAGTTGCTTTTGACAATCTTGGGCCATGTGTCAATGTTTGCATTACATTTATCAGGAAGAACTCCTATAGAACAGCTCATGACAGATCCATGAGTACCAATACATTGAACATTCCCCTGTGTGGTATATTTCACTTCTTAAACCACATTATGACAATCTTAACTCTACTTTTGGCTTCTCCCACAGTAGGCTCCTCAGATACACACAAGCACCATGTGGCCTGGCATTCTATGCACTCTTCCATGCACGTGAAGCAGGCCTAGGTTTAGCCTTATCTTTCCCCTGGCTTTTGGGTACACGTCTTGTATTGTGGCATTGACCTGTTTGGGTCTCAGTTACTGGCCCTCCTGATTAGCCAGCAGGTGTCTCTGCTGAGCTACATCGGGTTAACTCTTTCCCTTCTGTCCCAGGATGCAAGTTGAAAGCCATTCCTCCTCCAGCATGGCTATTCAGGAAGCAAGACGTTACGTTTGTATACGAGCCCAGCTTGGCACAGCTACTCTAACTAACAGAGCTAGCCATGGGGGTGTTCTGCAATACCTAGGAGTAACAGGGCTGAGATAAAGTCTCTTGCTTTGGTTGTTTTGTGTTTTGAACCTTTAGGGTACTTCGTCACTGCCACACATGGGGAAATTAGCAGTGGGATTCCCATCAATGGGCATCATTCTGAAAATGTACCTGCATGTTATTTTAACCTAGGTCCTTTGTTTCCAGTTTAATAGCTGTACAGCATATTGAAAACATTAGGCAGGACCTGTGGAAGAAAGTAAATGAGGAAGCTACTTCTAAATCATTCTCTCACAATTAGTCTTGTGTAGGCACAGAAATGGAAGCAGAGCTGGTAATTTTGGAAAGACTTTTTTGAGCTCTTCTTTGAAGAATTCCAGTGTTGTAATCACACTTTCTCCTGTACAATTAACACTCTTCTGTGAAACGTCCCCTGCCCATGAGAACTAACTCAGAAGTGTTGTTACCCGGGGTTTTCTTTTGAACCCGAAACTATGGTAACTAGTCTTCATTTTCCAAGTGGTTTCAAGACATAAATCAGTGGGGACACACCTCCTCTGTTTGATAAATGATCGGTACACCCAAGAGCGCATTCACCCAAAAATGTTTGTTTTTATTGACTCTAAAGCACACATCTAAAACAATAGTCTAAAACACCTCAGATATAGTTACCCAAAATCTGAGATGGTGTCAAGTGGTCAGAAGCAGGTTTCTAGTGGCCAGCCTTCTTCCTAGCTGCTGGAGAGTAGGATGTCAGTCTCCTAGCTTGTCGAAATACCTCTCCAAACTTCTCCAAATTTCACACACTAATTAATCTCAGTTGATCTACAGAATATCTCCACATGTGCGTGAGGTTAGGAAAAGGAGTGTGTTAATCATTCACTACTTTTAGCATGGCCTTGGGAATGGCTCCCTACCTCCTGCATTACACTCAGACAAAACAGAAGCAGATATCAATGCTAGTAGTACATCAGCCACCCCATTTTTTTCCTCTCTCCAAGAAATGATCCTCTGCCAGCTGAGTTCACTTACTTTTATTAAGAAATACAGCTCCTGTGCACCTCTTAATAAAATAATTGAAGTCCTAAAATATTTGGGAAGAACAAATGACTATACACTATAGAAAAGAGTGCTTCTGTTTAATCAGAGAATTTTCAGCACTGGCTTTAATAAAAAAAAAACCTGTATCCATATCATCCCAAAACATTTGACACTATTCCTTCAGGAGGCAGTATTCATTTGTCATTTATCTCAGAGTGACATTAGGCAGACCTGGGTTTTATTCATTGCTCTGCTACTAGCCTGCTAGGTGACCTTAGGCAAGTTATTCTGGCCTGATTCTTGACTGATGTCAATCAGTGTCACTCCAGCAAAGTCAAAGTCAATCTATACCAGATGAGAATCTGGTCTTTAGCCTTCTGTGCCTGTTTTCTCATTTACACAATGAAGATAATGATTTTAACTCCACCATAAAGTGCTTTGAGATCTATGAAAGAAAGGCAATATATATGAGGTTTGTGGTATTTATTAGTACAATTTTTCTGCCCTAGGAAAAGACTTCAGATATTTTTTACTAAAAAGGAAAATCAATTCAATAATCTAAGATGTGATAAATTTATTTTAAAAACTTGATTGTAAGATAATTACATTTTTGAAGGAACATTTAAATGGAGATACTGTATTTTTAATTTGTAAGTTCTGTTAAACATTAACTGATGCATAATTACCTTAATGTAATTATCAGCATGAGGCAATGGGAAGGAATTGATTTTTTTATTTTAAGGGTTTCAAATCTTCCCAACTTTCACAAACTGCTTTGTTGGTCAGTGTGACTAAGCAGTGCAGAATATGCCCATTGTCTGTCTTGGGAGCAAACGGCCTTAGTTTACATACATAATTAGGGTTGGAAGGGACCTCAGGAGGTCATCTAGTCCAACCCCCTGCTCAAAGCAGGGCCAATCCCCAACTAAATCCCCAAATGGCCCCCTCAAGGATTGAGCTTACAACCCTAGGTTTGGCAAGCCAATGCTCAAACCACTGAGCTATCCCTGCCCCCCATGTGTTTCATTCGCACTAAGGGTGGAATGTCAGAAGGGGACTTGGGTTTCACCAGGACTTGTTCTCATAAATCACTTATGCACTTTTGAAAATCCCCCCTTAAAAATAAAGAGTCTGGTGGCACCTTAAAGACTAACAGATTTATTTGGGCATAAACTTTTGTGAGTAAAAAACCCACTTCAGATGCATGGAGTGGGTTTTTTAACCCACGAAAGCTTATGCCCAATTAAATCTGTTAGTCTTTAAGGTGCCACCAGACTCCTCACTGTTTTTGTGGATACAGACCAACACGGTACCCCTCTGATACTTGCCACCTTAAAAAAAATGCTTTGGGAGTGAATTAGGGTTACTGACCCCCAATTAAAGGCATTCTCACATTGCCAGAGCAGTGCAAAATGAGACTCAGGCCCAAATATGTAGCTTTGCAACACACACAGCTTCTGTAAATCTCATGGTCTCAGACAATCTTTTACCAAACACACGCACCTCTGAGGCTTGCTGCAGTGTCATTAGCACTATTAAAATCACTGATTTGGGTCTGACTAAATCCCCGGGCAACTAAAAAATCTTGCAGTTAGGTGCTGTATAGGGTAGATGCTGTACTGACTTTTCACATTGAAATCCCATTGCCATCAGAAGAACATTTGGTCCATTGACTATCTTGACCACCATGGTAGGCAGCGTTGTAGAAGACACTTAGCTACTTAGGGTATGTCTAAACTCATGTTGGCATGTAGAGTAAACACACACACACCGCACGCCCAGTCAGTGTGGGCATAAACAACAGGGCAGATAGTGAGGCACTGCTTAGATTAGTAGAATGCCCTACACACCTCAGTCTCCAGCGTATATACCCTGTACAGGGTCTCTACTCGCCAAAGCAGTGTCTCCTATGTCTACATTGCTATTTTTAGCAGTGGAGCCTTTCCCTGCTGCCAGAGCCTTTCGCTGCAGCCTGTCACGCCATATGTAGTGCCTGGGCTTTTCTAGACACTGCAGTAACTGTAGACATAGCCGTAGGCACAAGCTACTTAAGCACTGCATAACTCTGAGGCTGTACATAGCCAGTCGATGGAGCTACCCCCATGCTTAAAGCTGAGGCTGACCCTTGCTGAATCAGGGTCTTAAAGAGTTAACGTCACTCTCGGTATCCCTAGAGGTACTGCTGACTGTGATACTTTCCAACTAACAGAGATACCACCATCTTTTCATGGAATTACCATTTTCTGCACAGTATGGGACTGATCCAAAGTGCACTGAGATCAACAGAAGTTTTTCCATTGATTTCAATGGGGTTTGGATGAGGCCCTATATCCTTTCTGAAATCTGCTGTTGTACATTGCACTAGAATGGTAAGAGTGATGAACATGGAGCGACACAAGAAGACAATGCTCCTAGAACGTATACTGAGATAGTATTCATTGCTCAGATGTTGAGCTATTCCAAACAAGGATTCTTGTTCTTTACTTTTAGGGTAAAGAATAAACAGGAACCCGAAACATATAATAAATAGCCAGCAGTACAAAAATAAAATGAATTCACCATTTTTCTTTAAACATCTCCCCTCCCCCAGAATAAAAACACTTGCTTCTTCACCACCCTTCTTAAGAACAGGTGTCTTGCAGCATTCTTGGCAGATCAGGCTATTCTGAACCAGTGTATATTAGTGAACACAAGCTACCTTTAGTGAGCGTTACTTAGAGATTGTAAGCTGTCCGAGGCAGGGACCACCTTTTTGTTCTGTGTCTGTACAGTACCTAGCACAGAGGGGTCCCAGTCACCACCACAATACCAATAAATAAGCTAAAGTTGCAGCAGGACACCTCATCCACTCCAAAAAAAAATTGATGAGCACAAGTAATAAGTTAAGAGGAATGACTTGTGCATTGTGGGGGATAAGCCACTTGCCTCCCAAACCTGGGAGGCTCATGGCCACCACACCCAAGAGGAGGTGGCACAGGGGGTGATCTGGTGGTTGTGGACTCCCTTCTGAAGAGGATGGAGGTATCAAACTGCCAGCCTGATACATCTGTGGGAGCTGTGCTGTCTGCTTGGAGCCCACATCCAAGACATTACAGAAAGGATGCCAAGGCTCATCCATCCCTCTGGCCACTACCCCATGCTGCTCATCCACACGGGTACTAATGATATGGCCACGTCTGACCCGGAGCAGTGGCTACAGGACTGTGGAGTGAGAGTGAAAGGTTTGAGGTGCAGATTGTATTCTCGTTCATCCTCCTGCTGGAGGGGAAGGGCTAAGGCAGAGACATGTGCATCGTGGAGATGAATGCAAGGCTGCACAGATTATGTCTGTGGGAGGGCTTCAGCCTTCTCGACTATGGGAGGCTGTACTGGGAAGGAATAGATAGGGTCCAGCTGGCCAAGAAAGGGAAGAGTATCTTCATGCATCAACAACTCACTAACCTAGTGAGGAGCACTTTAAAACTAGGTTCAAACGGGGGGGGAGGGGTCACAAAAGCCCATGGGTGAGCATAAAACAGTGTGATCTTAACATACAGCAAGATGTTGGGAGGACATGGAAAATTACAATAAGGTCATAGAAGCAACAAGAGGAAAACTAGTGGGAGAATCTGCTCAATATCTTAGATGTCTATACACAAATGCAAGGAGCATGGGGGGAAATAGGAAGAACTGGAAGTATTAGTACACAAGTTAAAATACGACTTAACTGGCAACACAAAGACTTGGTGGGATAAATTTCATGGCTGGAATATTGGTGCAGAAGGGTATAGCTTTTTCAGGAAGGACTGGCAGGGAAAAAACAACAACGGGGGAGGTGTTGCATTATACATTAACAACATGTACACTTGTTCTGCGGTCCAGAAGTGGGTGAGAGGCAGACAAGTTGAAAGTCTCTGGGTAAAGATTAAAAAGAGAAAAAAAATAGGGACAACATCATGGAGTCTACTATACACCAGCAAATCGGGAAGAGGAGATGGGTGAGGCATTTCTACAACAAACATCCAAGACAAAACCTGGTAGTAATGGGGGATTTTAACTACCCAGACATCTGTTGGAAAAGTAATACAGCAAAACACACAATGTCCAATAAGTTCTTGGAATGTTTTGGGGACAACTTTTGTTACAGTAAGTGAAAGAGAAACCAAGAGGCAGCCATTTTAGATTGATTCTGAGCAACAGGGAGGAACTGTTGCAAATCTGAAGAGGGAAGGCACTTTAGGTGAAAGTGAGCATGAAATGATAGATTTCACGATTCTAAGGAAAGGAAGGAGAGCAGCAGAATAAGGAAAATAGGCTTCAAAAAGCAGACTTTACCTACCAGTCTTCTGAATTTGCTAATGTTCCAGGGGAAGAAAATCTAAGGGATAAAGGAGTTCAGGACAGCTGTTAGTTTCTCAAGAAGACCATATTAAAGTCACAACTGCAAACTATCCTGATGCAAAGGAAAGACAGGAAGAATATATGATTGGGGTATGGAACAACTTAAACTTCTATATGAAAGAAATGAAAAAGACTAGGACTGTTCAGCTTAGAAGAGAGACAATTAAGGGGGAATATGATAGAGGTCTATAAAATCATGAATGGTGTTGAGAAAGTGAATAAGGAAATGTTATTTACCCTTCATATAACACAGGAACCAGGGGTAACCCAATGAAATTAATAGGCAGCAGGTTTAAAAAACAAGCATAACGAAGTACTTCTTCACAAAATGCAGTGTCAACCTGTAGACCTCATCGCCAGGAGATATTTGGAAGGCCAAAAGTATAATTGGGTTAAAAAATAATTATATAAGTTCTTGGAAGACAGGTCCATCAATGGCTATTAGCCAGGATGGTCAGGGATGCAACTTCATGGTCTGGGTGTCCCTGAGCCTCTGACTGCCAGAAGCTGGGACTGGACGACAGGTGATGGATTACGTGATAATTGCCCTGTTCTCTTCATGCCCACTGAAGCATCTGGCACTAGCCATTGTTGGGCTAGATGGACTATTGGTCTTACCCAGTATGGCCATTCTTATGTTAATATTAATGGGCCAATATAGGTCCCCAATTTTCAGGGGATCCCCGATGACCTGAAAAATCAAAAAAGGAATCCTACAAAAAGTGAAAACATGGACAAATTACTAAAGAGGATTACAAAAGAATAGCACAAGCATGATAGGGACAAAAATCAGAAAGGCTAAGGCACAAAATGAGGTATACCTAGCAAAGGACATCAAAGGCAATAGGAAGAGTTTCTTTAACTACATCAGGAGCCAAAGAAAGGCAAAGGAAAGTATAGGTCCTCTACTTAGTGGGGAAGGAGAGCTGGGGAAGGAGTAACTGATGACATCAAGTAGGCTAAGGTGTTTAATGCCTATTTTACTTTAGTCTTCACTAAAAAAGTTAATAGTAACTTATCTAAATGTTCTTTAACCTGTTCTTTTTCTCTTCCGGCTTGTGTTCCTCTTCCCCTTGTTAACATTAATACCTATGTTTTAAAAGGGGAACGAAAACCACCTGGGGAATTATTGACGTTAGGCTGACTGCCGTATATCTGGAGAGATACTGGACCAGATTATTAACAATCAATTTATAAGCACCTCGAGGAAAATTGACTATTGCTTATCACTCTATGCGGATTTGTCAAAAATAAATCATGCCAAACCAACCTAATTTCCTTCTTTGACAGGCTTACTGGAATACTGGATGAGTGGGGAAGCAGTAGACATGATATCTTGATATTAGCAAGGCTTCTGACACAGTCCCACATGACAGTCTCATAAGAAAACTACAGAACTGTGGTCTAGATGGAATTACTGAAAGGTGGATGCATAACTGGTTGAAAGACTATACTCACAGAGTAGTTAACAATGGTTCACTGTCAGACTTGGAGGGCATATCCAGCGGGGTCCCACAGGGGTCTGTCCCGGGTCCAGGACTATTCAATATTTTCATTAATGACTTGGAGTGGAGAGTATGCTTACAAGATTTGTGGGTAGAATGTAGATGAGCGGAGTTACAAGTACTTTGCAGGACAGGATTAGAATTCAAAATGACCTTGACAAATTAGAGAATTGATCTGAAGTCAACAAGATGAAATTCAGTAGAGACAAATGCGAAGGAAAGAAAACTCAAATGAACTACAACAAAATGGGGAACAACTGGGAAGGTGGTAATATTGCTGAAAAGCATCGGGGGGGGGGTTTCTAATGGATTGTCTGTCAATATGTGCTGCAAACAAGGTTAATATCATTTGGGGATGTATTATCAGAAGTGTCAGATGTAAGGGGTAATTGTCCTGCTCTACTCAGCGCTGGTGAGGTCTTAGCTGGAGCACTGTGTCCAATTCTGGGTGTCACACTTTAGGAAAGATGTGGACAAATTGGAGAGAGTCCAGAGGAGAGCAACAAAAATGATCAAAGTTTTAGAAAATTTGACCTATGAGTAAAGGTTAAAAAAAAATGGGCATGGTTTAGTCTTGAGAAAGGTGATCAACTGTTCTCCATGTCCACTGAAGACAGGACATGAAATAACTGGCTAATCTGCAACAAGGGGGGTTTATGCCAGATATTAGGAAAACCTAACTATAAAGACAGGCAAGTAGTGAGACAGGTTACCTAGAGAGGTTGTGGACTCCCCATCACTGGAGGTTTAAGAACAGGTTGGACATACACCTGTCAAGGATAGTCTAGGTTTACCTGGTCCTGCCTTAGAGCAGGGGGCTAAACCTGATGACCTCTCAAAGTCCCTTGCAGCCCATCGTTTTATTATTCTGTGCTACCTTTCCACCTTCATGTGACCAACAGCACTGTCATGAATTCACTCCAATTCTCCGTAAGGCTTTTACCTCCATCTCCAGCAGATGTTCAAAAGCAATTTCAACAAACCTGCACAAAACATGAAGTGACCCTATATGCTTTTATATTAACAGATCAGCACAACTGACTGCCCCACCTGCTATGCATTTGGGAAACTATTCTGCCTTGACACGTCTGAGCTCACTGTTAAGTTTTGCATTAGAGTGAGAGTTTGATGAAGCTGAGGTATGTATTTCTTTATGGTGTCATCTGTATTGGAGGAGTATTATATATATTTGATACTGCTGTACCATAATACACTGTATACAGAAAGGAGCAGAGAGAGATTGGAGTGCATTATGGTTTGTACGAGAGTGACTCAAACAGTTTACTATCACAGTTGACATGGCTGAAAGCCCATGACGTAAGGCACAGTAACTCCTCACTTAAAGTCGTCCCAGTTAACATTGTTTCGTTGTTACATTGCTGATCCATTAGGGAACATGCTCGTTTAAAGCTGTGTAATGCTCCCTTCTAACGTCCTTTGGCAGCCGCCTTTGTCCACGGCTTGCAGGAAGAGCAGTCCGTTGCAGCTAGCTGGTGGGGGCTTGGAACCAGGGTGGACTGGCAGCCCCCCTATCAGCTCCCCCTAAGTTCTCTGTGCAGCAGCTGCCCAGCAGGCTAGCAATCGCAGCTGACCCTCCCCCCCACTGCCATAAGCTGCTCCTGCCCTCTGCCTTGGAGCTGCTCCCCGAGACTCCTGCTTGCTGTGCGGGGGGGAGGGAAGGAAGAGGGGGGCTGTCAGGGTGCTCCTGCACCCCTCTTACCCCATCTTCCACAGAGCGGGGGGACACACCAGGGCTCAGCACAGAGGGAGCTTGCAGCTGCTGCGGTCTCAGCAAGCTGATCTAATTAACAAGGCAGTGTACTTAAAGGGGAAATGCGCATCTCTCTCACACACACAGTGTGTGTCTCTGTCTGCGATGCTCTCTCCCCCCCTCCATTCCTGCTGCCTGGTAGAGTGTGAGAGTTAATCTTTGAGGGCTCAGCCAATTGCTAGTTCATCATTTAGCGGTAAGGCATTCCCTGGGAAATATCCCACCCTCTGACTCCTCCACCTCAACCAAGCTTCACAATCATCATCACTGTGTACCAGTATTAAATTGTTTTAAACTTATACTGTGCGTGTATACACACACACACACACACACACACACACACACACACACACACACACAGTATAAGTATACCAGACAAAAGACTATATTATAAATTCCCTGGAACCTAACCCCCCCCCCATTTAGATTAATTCTTATGGGGAAATTGGATTCCCTTAACGTCGTTTAGCTTAAAGTTGCATTTTTCAGGAACATAACTACAACATTAAGTGAGGAGTTACTCTAATTAACAGTTTGCACGGCAAAGTTTTCACTAAAACTCTTCTACTCACCACCCCCTGGAGTTGCATATGTGGCACTTCGCTAAAAATGAGAAACACGGGAGAGAATCCCTTAACACAGTTTGTTCTGCAACTGTCAACTGGGATGGCTCATTTCCATGTACTGCCTAAAATAAACCCCTGCACTGCCCTCACATGCACACACAATGTTCTTCTGAAAATGCTCTTAACGAACTGGGCGGGGGGAGAAGTCAAACAAAACAACCGGGGTGAAGGGAAGGTGCACTCAGAGGAACTGAAAGGCACATCTTCTCCACACAGAAAGGAATGCCCATGTAAGGATAGTTTTCTCTCTCTCTCTCTCCTTAATATTGAAGGATGTTCTGGGCCATCTTAGGGAAAAGAAACGAATATGTTGCTGAATGAATATTACTTTAATAGCAGACCTTTCCGTTATTTGAAATTCTGTTAACCTTTTTTTGGCTTGCCTATCAGAAAGGATTCTTTTCTTGGCCTTTAATGTGCCTTTGCATAACGGAAACTATTAAAATTTGTTTGAAGTTCTTATTTCAAAAATAGGTGCCGTTAGCAGGAATGAAAGGTGAAGTGACTATTAAAAATAGAAGGTCAAAGAGACAAAGCAGAAGGGAAATTCTCGATCTACAATTCTCTTGAAACAAAAATTCTTACCCCTTTCCAACACTGCAACATTTACACATATCACCATCAATAGGGCTCGTTTACTTTTTACCCTTTGGTCGCCTTCAACACTGAAAAAGACTTACATACAGCCTGATCCTGCAAAAGAATTTATGAGAGGCAGTGTGGTCCTATGGTTAGCACAGTAGACTGGGCTGTAGGAGTCCTGGGGTCTAGTCCTAGCTGTGCCACCAGCCTACTAAGTGACCTTGGGCAAATCATTTCCTGTCTGTAAAATGGAAAGAATGATACTGACTTCCTTTGTAAAGCACTTTGAAATCTACTGATGAAAGAGCTAGGTGGTATTATGCATAACTTCATGCACAGAGGAATTCCCATTGAAGTCAACTGCACTACGCTAATGCTTCAAGTGAAGCTTGCTTTGGCAAGTCAGAGCCTAAGTTCCTATGGGCAAAAGCCACCATCTCTTGCCTATCTCAAGTATTATACATGAGACAGGCAAGAGATGATGGCTCTTGAAGGTAAAGAATGGACAACACATGGGGAAGCTTCCATTTCGGGTTGGCACAGCAGCTGGGTTTACAGCCCAAGGGAATATTTAAAGGCAACTAAATTCATGTCTTTGAATTATTTTTACAACCAATGCACACGTGAAGACTGTTTTATTTACAGTGGAGATTGTAACACCCCCACCACCACATCCACTAATATCATGGAATTTCCCACAATCTTCTGCTTCCTCACACAAAAGACCCAGGTGAGGAGGAAGGGTGTTACCTATGTGGCGTGTTTTCCTTTCTCCTCACCTCCAAGCTTATGGACACAGTCCACCAGGAATCCCCAGTTCCATGCAGGGGACAGCATTAGGGGACCATTATGATCCCCCTTGAACTACCTGGCCGTGGTATGGAACTGCTCCCCTGGAGGAGGGTTCCTGAGCTGTCCATAGGTGTGGGAGCACTTAGATGCCCTTTGCTTCCTTATCAGGCATGCATGTAGATGTCTTACCTCTAGTAGACCCCAGATGGATCTCAGGAGATCTCTGGCTAGAAACCCACCCCCTCCTGACAGGAGAATTCAGTGGAAACCAGGCAACTTAAAACTCCCTGAGTTGCCATTCAGCTGCATAGGTTATTCCCACAGACAGGAGAAGTCAGTCCTTAGCTTGGGGCCTAATAGTAGCTGGCAGCGCATGGCGGACAAACACATAATTAGCTTCCACCAAGTACATTCCCAGTTGTCTTCAGCCCTGGCTTAAGCTGATCTTACTCTAGTGAAAAGTTATTTCTGTGTTATTTGCCATATCGCTTTTTTGTGCGGAGATGCATGAAAATTAGTGAAGGGCTCCAACAGTTTGGGGATTTGGTCTCAATTAAGCGCCCACAAACTTCAGACGTTTCTGAACCTCCTAAATCTATAAAGTCAGCTGGGCGAACAATCTCTGGATCATGGTCTTCAGTCTTTCCTGCTTCTGGCATCAGTACGAGACCAGTGAGCTGAATTCTCTCTTGCCCTGCATCTTATGTAGCCATTTACAGCAGCGTAAAGTGGATGTATTTTCACTTGGGGCCAGAGTCCCTTTTCGCTTATAATTATTTTACACCCATGTAAGTCCACTGACTTCAATGGTGTGAGAAAAGAACTAGGCTCTGCCACGCTGCTGATTTTGTGCACAAACTTTGCACTGGTGTAAATGACTACACAAGCCGTCTCGGAAAACCTCTGCTTTTCTGCTTGCAGTCCAGGACAAAGTTCATGGGTGATGTAAAAAAATCAAAAATGTGAATTTCTTTTAACCCAAAAAGTTCTGGTTTAAAATTTTAGGCAAGAGTTCAGGTTGGGGGGGGGGGAGAGGGAGGTAAGGAGGTGTTAATCGGAACATTCCTGACAAGAAGGCAGATGATTTTGAGAGTCCAGATGTCATCTTCATGGGATTCAAAAGTGAAGTAATTCATGTAGGGGTTATCTGGTCAACAGGATTTGCTTTCTGGTCAGGATTAGGTGTTAGGTGTGGTCTTTGAGATAAAGGCTAGTGAATTATCCAGTAAACCACCCACATGTATTTTGCCTCTAGAGATTAAACAGTTTGCTTTTATTTGAAATCTCACTATGCAATGGCACAGATGTATTCTTTGGGGGCAGAGTTATGTAAGCCAGTTTGGGGTATCTTTTGCTGGAAGCCAAAAGAAAGAAAGATGAAACTGGCCCTTGTGTGTAGTTTCAGGTAGCTAACTGCAAAATCCCCACTCACGTTGTCCTTGACATTAAATAATGCAAGGACAAGCTGTTCTAAAGCTGGGAAAGGATCTAATATTCTACCAGTGATACTCAGAGATGGAACCTTAGTCCCTTTCATATCAGCAGGGAGTTTGTGCACTAACTTTAGACTGTGTCAAAACTTTTCAGAAGTTTTCCCCACCAGTACTATAACCAGTTCAGCTCTAGCATAGACCAGCCTTGACATTTTAACCACTGTGTTATCTAACCTTACTCAGAGCATGTCTAGAGGAAATGGTGGTTAAAATGACAGCACCCATCAATGTTGTCTACACTAGTACTCCACCCCCTGCTAGCATGGTGAAGCTGCAGCAGTGGAAAATTTCAGGGTAGAATTATCAAGAGCACCTACCTCTTTTCCCACAGAAGTAAAACTTCCTATAGAGCAGGCCAATGCTGAGTGCTTTTGAAAATCCCCTGCTTAAAGTCTCCTCTAGACAAGGCAATAGACAAGGTCAACAATGGAAAAACAAACACTCGCTGAAGAAATATACAATCAGAACACAACTACACAATGGTTGCCCACATTAACATAACGTTAATTCAAGTGTGGCAATTCACAGCTCTACTCCAGCAAGTTGCAAATTCTCTCACAGGTCTTGGAAGGGAAGGGAATCATTGTAAGGCAGCAGCCTGGTCAAGAGCGTATTACTATTTCTGTGAGAAAACTACCTCTTTTCAAAATTACCCAATGAAACCGCACCAGAGTGGAAACAACCAGATGCTTCTATCAGACACTTTAACTCATGAACTCATTCTCACTTGAAAAAGGCAACAAAAAGCCCTCAGCATTATCTAGCTACACAAAGCGGGAATAGTCTCTCAAAAAGATCAGGCCAAATGATAAGGCCCTGTATTTGTGGACTTTTTTTAAAAAACACCTAAGCATGGATGCAACCGTCATTAAAATAAAACAGTGTGCAATCCAAACTAAACGTGTCCTGATGGAAAATGCTCTCACTGTGCTCATCGGGAATCAGTCTAAAGCAGTGTTGCCAACTCTTGTGATTTTATCGTGAGTCTCAGTCTATGTGGTGCTTTTCTTAAAGCCCCAGCTCCTGGAGGCATATGATTAGAGGACAATCTTTAAAAAGGGAAGCAGAGGACCGGGAAAATATAGACCAGTCAACCTAACCTCAATACCTTGAAAGATAGTGAAACAAATTATTAAACCATCAATTTGTAAGCATGTAAAGGATAGTAGAGTTATAAGAAATGGCCAACAAGAATTTGTCAAGAACAAATCATGTCAAACCAACCTAATTGCCTTCTTTGATAGGGATCCTGGAATAGTGGGCGGGGAGGCGGGGGGATGGAAGCTGCAGACATGACAGATCTTGATTTTAGTATGGCTTTTGACACAGTCCCACATGACAGTCTCATAAGAAAACTAGGGAAATGTGGTTTAGATGAAGTTACAGTAAGGTGGGTGCATAACTGGCTGAAAGACCACACTTACAGAGCAGTTATAAATGGTTCACTGTCAAACAGAGGGCATACCTGGTGGGGTCACACAGGGATCTGTCCTGGGTCCAGTACTATTTAACATTTTCATTAATGATTTGGATAATGGAGTGGAGCATATGCTTCTAAAATTTGCAGGTAACATCAAGCTGGGCAGGGTTGCAAACACTTGGAGGGCAGGGTTAGAATTCAAAAGAACTTTGACAAGTTGGAGAATTGCTCTGAAATCAACTAGATGAAATTCAGTAATGAAAAGTGTGAAATACTACACTTAGGAAGAAATGAACAGGCGAGGTGGCTAGTACTGAAGAAAAGGATTGAGGGTTATAGTGGATCACAAACTGAATCAGTCAACAATGTGATGCAGTTGCAAAATAGGCTAATATTCTAGGATGTATTAATAAGAGTGTTGTATTTAAGACAAGGGATGTAATTGTCCCACTTTACTCGGCACTGGGGAGGCCTCAGCAGGAGTACGGTGTCCAGTTTTGGGCCCCCCTCTTTAGAAAAGATGTTAACAAATTAGAAAGATTCCAGAAGAGAGCAACAAAAATGACAAATGATTTAGAAAACCTGACCTATGAGAACAAGTTAGAAAAACGGGGCGTTTAGTCTTGAGAAAAGAAGACCAGGGGGACGGGGACCCAATAAGTCTCCAAATATGTTAAGGGCTGCTATAAAGAGGATGGTGATCAATTGTTCTCCATGACCACTGAAGGTAGGACAAGAAGTAATCGGATTAGTCCACAGCAAGGGAGATTTAGGTTAGATATTTGGAAAAACTTTCTAACTAGAAGCACATTCAGCACTGGACAGGCTTCCAAGGTTAGTTCTGGAATCCCCATCACTGAAGGTTTTTAATAACAGGTTAGGCCACTGGTTCTCAACCAGGGGTACACGTACCCCTCAGGGTATGCAGAGGTCTTCCGGGGATACATCAACTCATCTAGATATTTGCCTAGTTTTACAACAGTCTACAGAAAATGCACTAGCAAAATCAGTACAAATTTCATACAATGACTTGTTTATGCCACTCTATATACTGTACAAGGAAATGTAAGTACAATATTTATATTCCAATTAATTTATTTTATAATTATATGGTAAAAATGAGAAAGGAAGCAATTTTTCAGTAACACTGACATTTCCTGTATTTTTAGGTCTGTTTTTGTAAGCAAGTCGTTTTTAAGTGAGGTGAAACTGGGGGTAACGCCACAAATCAGATTCCTGAAAGGGGTACAATAGTCTGGAAAGGTTGAGAGACACTGGGTTAGATAAATACCTGTCAGGGATGGTCCAGTCATATTTGGCCTGACTCAGCACAAGGGGCTGGACTAGCTGATGTCTCAAGGTCCCTCCAGCCCAACTTCTCTGATTCTATAATCTTGGTTATCACTTAAAAAAAAAAAAACATTTCAAATCCTCACAGGTACAGAGAAGCTTGAAAGTATCCCTCAAGAGCAACCAAAAGGCTCAGAAACCAGAAGGCAAATATAAAGAACTCCAAGTTTATTGTTTTGTTTTCTTAAAAATCTCATGATTCTCGGGGACCTGGCTCATGATTGACAGGTACCTACGCAACTCAATCCAGTTCAAGTGACAGTTCACTGAAAGATTTTATTTTTCCTTTAGACAATTTTTCCTGCTACAAAACATGTATCAGCTCCCAATTTAGAGAGCTGAAGACAGATGAAACGGAGCAAACAAAGTGGCCTGGGGCAGATGACTGCCTTAAAAGCATGAAACCGCTAAAAGAAGTCAATAATGGGGGAAAGGAGGTGTCACAGCTATGCTACCTGTCCCCATCCTGGTCTCTCAGAGCATGCCCTCAGGTGTCGGGCCTCTCACCTTTACCTCTTCTAGAGTGGCATTCTGCGGTTTTTTCACTCTTAGGTCAGACCAGGGCTTACAGCTCCCTGTGTATGAACACTGCTTACCCAGCAGATTCCACTGGGTGTGGCACCTGTGGTTCTTCCCTTCAGGAGTCCGTGACCAGTGGTGAACAGAGAAACTAGATGGCCTTCTTAACAGCAAAGTGCTGTTTAATTTTACCAATAGGAACAAAGTATTTAAACCTACACAGGTCTATCTTACCTAGAGCCCTACCACCACTCCGTGATGGAGGCCTAGGCAGGCCTAGCTTCCTCAGAGAACTCAGCAGGTGCCAGTGTCAGGCTGGTTTCCGTGACATCAGCACCCTGATAATTTCTCCAATCTTCAAAGAGTCCCTTAAAATTCAGCCACAGTCCCTCATTTCTTCTCATTTCCTGAGCTTTTGTCCTTCTTGACCAAACCAGGCCAGTAAGACAACTGCACCCAGGAGGTAGTCTTCACAGCTAATCGTTGTCTCTTAACAACCCTTAAGTGTTTACTGAGGAGTGGCATATCTTGAGCCATTGTTTCCTCCCTGCCTGCTTTTCCTTATAGCCCACTATTAAACTGATATATTCAGACAGTGAACATCCCAATAACCAGGTCATCCTGCAGCCTCCATACAGTACTACAGCGCAACTCCATGTTCATCACACAAAGAAAGAAAGTAATTCAGATGGTGAGAAGTGACTGAGTTTCACTTAGCAGGAATTACTGGAACAATCTGGTATATTTCACTATTCAGAGACGACTTAGCCATGATGGAACAAGAGAAATTTTCCCCTGTACCTCCCTCACCACCACCATGAAGCCATCCCACTGCTACATAAGGAGACTTTATAACCAGGATTCTGAAAAGGAATGTGTGATTTTGGTGGTTCTGTTTTTTAAAGGGAGGCCTTGATCTTCAGGAAATGCTGAGCACCTGCCTTTTGGAAATCAGACCCCTTTAAACTGTTTTAATTAGGGCTTGTAACTGGGTGCACTCACCACTATGCGCCCCCTCGGGGCCAGGCATGGCACAGCAGCTCCCTGCTGGATTAGCATCCCGTCAAAGGTCACTCCAGCAGTTTCTTTGCCTGGTAACTTGTCCGGGGACTCGGCCCTTCAGCCAGGGCAATTTTTAGTCCATCCCGACAGGGAACACAGCGGTCCACACTAGAAATCCCCAGAAATGTCTTTCGCAAAAACAGAACCATCTTCCCCTTTAGGACTCTTTTTCAGCCTCTTCCCTGTTTGATCAGGGGCTCTCCCAGCCTTCCCTCCCTGGAGAGCTTTTCTCCTGCTAACTCAGGGCTCTGCAGGAGCCTTCTTGCTCACCACACACTCTATTGCTATAGTAGCAGTTTCCTGGGCTTTCCCTGTTTCACTGACACTTCCTTCCCTGAGCTTCCTGCCTTTATAGGAATCTCCCTCCAGCTCTTTCCCCAGGTAGGCTTTATCGCTACTTAAGCCAGGCTCCTTCTACACAGGAATCATCTGATTGCTGTCAGGTGGGGGCCATTTTGTAATCAGTCAACCTGAGTACCAGGTTCTCCAGTCCACGGGGCAAACCCACCCTGTCACAGTGCCCGAAAATGGGGGTGCTCCACATCACCGGTCACTTTTCAAAATTCTGCCTTATACAATGAGAAGGGGGGTGAGGTAATATCTTTTATTGGACCAACTAGTGGTGGTGAAAGAGTCAAGCTTTTGAGCTACACAGAGTGCTTCTTCGAGTGCAGAGCTTGGTCCCACAAAAGATATCACCTCACGCACCTTGTCTCTCTAATATCCCGGGACCAACATGGCTACAACAACACTGCAAACTGACTATCTTATGACTGTTTGTGGGTGATGACAAATTAGTTGGGAGACTCAGTTCAGATCCTACTGGGAAACATCCATTTCACAAAAACCACCGTCACAACCTGGACAAATTGGCACATTTGTTGGCATTGTTGGCAAAGGCACCAGGGAGCAAAGAGGCATGGAGATTCAGCCATTCACTGTTTAAGGCCCTTATTCAGGATGGCACTTAAGGACACGCCTAACTTTAAAGACATGTTTCAGAGTAGCAGCCGTGTTAGTCTGTATCCGCAAAAAGAACAGGAGTACTTGTGGCACCTTAGAGACTAACAAATTTATTAGAGCATAAGCTTTCGTGGGCTACGGCCCACTTCTTCATTCCATCATCGTCACTTAGGGTATGTCTACACTACGCAGTTGTCGCCAAAACTTTTGTCTTTCGTGGGTACTTTAAAAAGCCCCCCCGCAAAAGACAAAAGTTTTGCCAACGCAAGCAGCAGTGTGAACGCGGCTTTGTCGGCAGAGGGCCTAAAGTCCTGCTAAAGGCACGGTGACAAAGCAGAGCCGTTGGTGAGCATTGCTGCTGCCTATGGTGTCCTATGGCTAAACAGAGCACTTTCTTCTCCAGGGCTGTCAGTCCAGGACCTTGAACAAGCACTAAATAAACGACCAAGTAATTTCTCACAAGGCTTAACAAGCTCCCTGCAGAAAAGGTCACATATCAGGCTCTGACCTGATGCCTGCCCTGGTTTCTGACAATATATTCCCATAGCCTGGAGTCCACGGACTACAGCAACACATCAGGTTAGGATCAGAGTCACGTGCAATGGCAGTTTCATTCCAGAGGTGTGGAGGACGAACGCTTTTTGGTTTCATTGTATGCTCCTTTAAGTTTGCTTTGAGTTTCTCGGTTCGAATTAACCCAAAGTTCAGCTGACACCTTTTTATGCTGCTCCAGCAACAATAAAGGGGCCTTAAAGGAGGTGGAAGACTGGAGCCTCCTCAGCCAGCAGACAGCTGGCATAAAGACACAGCCCTTGCTCCCAACTGCCCACCCAGTCGTGGGGGAGGGATCAGAGACATGTCAGGGACACGGCCAGAGTGCACTTTGCTACAGCTATTCTCTGCTTTCAATGTCCCATAGTGGGCCATGGGCAGAGGTGATGCATGTGGGGGACATGCGGGGTCACGTGTCTCCCCCCAGATTTGCTGCTTGGCTTGTACTGAGCATGCTTACACAGACTGAGCATGCTCAGTAACACTGCTGAAGCCAGCTGCCCTCATTCTGCCCCTGTCCCCCATCCCCCTACTATCGGCAGGCACGGGTTGTCTCTGGACATGGGAAGCAGAGCGTAATTTAGAGCAGCCCTGAGGTTGTTCTAACTTACACCCTGGGCCTGGTAGACCCTTGCATGGGCCCAGAATAAAGGGATTGCAAATGGCATACAGTAATTTAGTCACTTTTCTCCTCCAACCCTACCGAAATGCAGGAACGATGTAACCAAGCATCAGATTGTAAGTCACTTTTCAAAGTAAGCTCTCTGAGACAGGGACTTTGTGTTTGTACACTGCCCAGCACAATGGGGCCTCACTCTTGGTTGGCTCTTATATACAATCAGAATAAATGTGATTAATAATAATTAATAATCAATAATCAGGCTCAGAGCCCTCCTCTGGCCCACGAAGGTCAAAAAGGCAGTGGAACTCAGCTATCCTTTCTGTAAAAGCGGCCTGAATTTTGGATTCATAACAAGACACGGAACCTGACAAAGCTTGCCAGCTTGGCCTTGACTCAGAGTTGTCAAGGGGGAAAAAAAGTGACCCGGGTAACTACAGGCCTGTTAGCTTAACTTCTGTAGTATGTAAGGTCTTGGAAAAAATTTTGAAGGAGAAAGTAGTTAAGGACCTTGAGGTGAATGGCAATTGGGACAAATTACAACATGGGTTTACGAAAGGCAGGTCGTGCCAAACCAACCTGATCTCCTTCTTTGAGAAAGTAACAGACCTTCTAGATAAAGGAAATGCGGTTGATCTAATATACCTCGATTTTAGTAAAGCGTTTGATACGGTTCCGCATGAGGAATTATTGGTTAAATTGGATAAGATGGGGATCGATAGGAAAATCCAGAGGTGGATAAGGAACTGGTTAAAGGGGAGACTGCAGCGGGTAGTACTGAAAGGTGAACTGTCAGATTGGAGGGAGGTCACCAGTGGGGTTCCTCAAGGTTCGGTTCTGGGTCCGATTTTATTTAATCTATTCGTTACTGACCTCGGAACCGAATGTAGGAGTGGGCTGATAAAGTTTGCGGATGACACAAAGTTGGGAGGCATTGCCAACTCGGAGAAGGATCGGGATATTCTGCAGGGAGACTTGGATGACCTTGTAAATTGGAGTATTAGTAATAGGATGAGATTTAATAGTGAGAAGTGTAAGGTGATGCATTTAGGGATGACTAATAAGAATTTCAGTTATAAGCTAGGGACGCATAGGTTAGAAGTGACTGAGGAGGAGAAGGACCTCGGAGTCCTGGTTGATCGCAGGATGACTATGAGTCGGCAATGCGACGTGGCTGTGAAAAAAGCTAATGCGATCTTGGGATGCATAAGGCGAGGTATTTCTAGTAGGGACAGGGAGGTGCTGCTTCCGTTATACAAGGCGCTGGTGAGACCTCACTTGGAGTACTGTGTGCAGTTCTGGTCTCCTATGTTTAAAAGGGATGAACTGAAACTGGAACGGGTACAGAGAAGGGCAACTAGGATGATCCGAGGAATGGAAAACCTTTCCTATGAAAGGAGACTCGAGGAGCTTGGTTTGTTTAGCCTAACCAAAAGAAGGCTGAGGGGGGATATGATTGCTCTCTTTAAATATATCAAAGGGATAAATACCAGGGAGGGGGAGGAATTATTTCAGCTCAGTGCTAATGTGGACACGAGAACGAATGGATATAAACTGGCCGTGGGGAAATTTAGGCTTGAAATTAGACGAAGGTTTCTAACCGTCAGAGGGGTGAAATTTTGGAACAGCCTTCCGAGGGAAACGGTGGGGGCGAAAGACCTCTCTGGCTTCAAGATTAGGCTAGATAAGTTTATGGAGGGAATGGTTTGATGGGATTAAGTGATTCTAATCAATTAGGCAATAACGGCCATCGCTGGTAAAATGAGGGTCTGGCTAGAGAATCTTGCCTGTATGCTCGGGGTTCTGCTGATCGCCATATTTGGGGTCGGGAAGGAATTTTCCTCCAGGGTAGATTGGCAGTGGCCCTGGAGGTTTTTCGCCTTCCTCCGCAGCATGGGGCAGGGGTCGCAAGCTGGAAGATTCTCTGCGTCTTGAAGTCTTTAGATCACGATCTGGAGACTTCAACAGCAGAGCTAAGGGAAAGTGGGGGGGTCAGCTTTTGTGGCCTGCATCATGCAGGGGGTCAGACTAGATGACCATATTGGTCCCTTCTGACCTTAAAGTCTATGAGTCTATGAGTCTATGAGTTCGTTCTGAACCCTCAACATGGCTCAAGTTAGAGCAAAACTCCCAAGAGGCCCTGTCCTGCAACCCTTAATCATGCGAGTGGCTCCGTTTGCTCGGATGAGCCTAGTCACATGAGTAAGGGCTGCAGAACTGGGCCCGGCATTTCCTAACCGCTGTTCCCAAACCACAGGCAATTAAAACAATCCTGGGGGAAGAGTTTTCCCCCTTTTCTCCTGTACACGAGGCCAGCACCCAATGGTCAGGACTCAGAAACCTGCCCCAAAACACTGGAATCATCGCAATCCAAAGGAGGGTGTCGCACTCCTCCCCTCTCCCGTAAAACATGCGTAAGAGTCAGGCTGATGAGCAAGGGGGGAAAATCCCAAGTGCAGGATTTTGGAACCTGTGATTTGTCTCCCTCTCCAGGGGAGTCTTAGAAACAATAAATATTGCTACAGGTAACGAGACACTTCTAAAATTCTCCCTAACCTCCAATCCACTGCACAGTGCAGAGCAGATCCTGGGTGCACTCAGTTATGCTCCAACACCACAGACGTGGGTCTGATCTCCATTACACCAGTGTGACTCCACTGACTCCTGATTTAACACCGGCCTGAGGAGGGAGCCAGCCAGGCACCCCAGCTACACATTTCTTTCTGGGCACAGAAAATGCATGTTGTGACTTTGGATTTCCATCCATTTGCACGGAATGCATTTTGGAAGTTCCACGCAACTGCCTAGGGGAGAATATGATGCATGGGAACACACTTTATACAATACTTGTAAGCCCTAGTAAGAAAATATAGCCACAAGTGATGGGTACACCTTTTTTAATTCATACATCGTGTTTCTTCCATGATACATCAATAATACCTAACTTTTATATAATATTTTTCATCAGTTGATCTCAAAGTACTTTACAAAGGAAGTCAGTATCATTTCCCCATTTTACAGATGGGGAAACTGAGGCACGGAGCAGGACTTGCCCCAGCTCACCTTGCAGATGAGTGGCAACACTAGGAATAGAATTCAGGTCCCCTGAGTCCCCGTTCAGTCCTCTAGGCAGTAGGCCACACCAGGGCCGGCTCCAGGGTTTTGGCCGCCCCAAGCACCTGCTTGAGAAGCTGGTGCCTGGAGCCGGCCCTGGGCCACACACAGTAAAGATAGTTACCCTTGGTTACCAGTCTCCCCAAGTCCTTTCCTAGGGACAGCTTGCAATCCTCAGCTATTCTCTAGCCTATTTTCCTAAGACTCTTCTAGGTAGACTGAAGTACTTACATGCAAACACAGAGAGAGAAACTAGACTCAGTCCAAACCTTAGAAATGAACAGTGAATATTTACATTTGTAGTGGGGAAGTGTTAGGGACAGAAACTCATTTCACATTTTATTGGGCTTCAGGGGTGTTGTAAAAATCTTGTACTGTCAGGCTGATCTACACAGTCCTATGAGCTCTCTGTCAGTTCTGCCAGCTCTCCCTGGCAAAGAGTCCCACGGTGATGTCTCAGGCAACAGCGCTGCTGAAGTCTCGGGGGAAAGGTGGGTGAAAAGAACAGCTAGGAAAACTGAGAAAAGCTGAAGAGATCAAAGGAGAAAATGTAAAGCAAGGGAAAAATTGAACATGTATTAAATAGGGCTTAGATGATTCAAACATTGTGTTGTTTTAGTATTGTCATACTTGGATCTAAAAGGCATTATGAGAACTGAGACTGCTTCCACGTCTCCATGTCAACCCCAGGTCAGTTGGGTACTTAAGCACTTGCGTAACTTTAAGCACATGAATAATCCCAGTGAAGTCATTGAGACTACTGTGTTTAAAGTCAGACACACCTGCTTAAATATTTCACTGAGTTAGGGCCTCTGTCCTTAATTTAAAATCTTACATTAACTTTATATTAAAACAGACACTATAAACACCATAGGGCTAGGCTGAAATCATCTTACACTGAGTAGGCTACAATGGAGCTACTTATGGTATAAGGCATGAGTCAACATAAGGGTGCTATAATGTAGCCCATTGCTTGTGTCTGGTCCCATTTTCCAAATAATTGCACAACTTTTGCACAGATTAAAAAATCATTAAAATATAATATGTAGAAATTCCGCCACATACAACCAAGTTAAAACATACAGGCTATTATCAGTCAGTGGAATTTTCAACAGTAGCTAAGTGAATTAGGGGCATAAGTCCCATTGGAAAGTCGATGGGATTTGTGTTCCTCAGTCACTTGAGAGCTTTTGAAAATCCCACCTATTGTGACCTGAATGCACAATGTACCTGCGCCCAGCTCCATCTTGCCACCTTGCTGATGTATATACCGGGGTGCATGTGTGACGCTCAATGATATTTCTCATTTCTCACATCAGTTTTCAAGTAACACTGACTACGGATGCTGCTAGACACTCACCAAAACCGAATGAAGACAAAAACAGGGTCAGCGGTGACAAAATTTATTAGTACCTGGTGCAGAACATTCTGAACAATTTAAACAAAGTATGGTCATGCTTCTCTCTTATCTCAGTACAGATCTCTACGGCATGTTCTGCCTTTGTTCCACATATGGAGTTCCCTTTGACATCAGTGGGAAAACTGTGCATTCAACCAGTGCAAAATATGCAACAGAAATCCACACTACAGATCACAGAGAATTTTGCCCTACATTTGCACTTTAAAATAGACTTGGTATTTCCCTTTTCCACATGATCTAATAACTGCTGTATAGTAATGCTGTGCAATATTAAGCAGCTGGTATGTTCCATCTCAGAGGTGGCTGCATTTCAGTGGTGTTAGGTTATGCAATTGATATAGAGAGAGGATAAATCCTGGTTGCTTTGAAGTCAATGGCAAAGCTCTCAAAGCAAAGGAGAACTTTGGGATTTTTCTGTAAGAAAGTCATTTATAAAAGTGGAAGATATCTGCATATATTTATATTGAAGATGTTCTCTGTCTTTTCTGATCCTATATTGATCTCTCCAAGTAGAAAGAGCAATGAATATGTTTAAGAAGAAATAGCTTTAATTAAAAAACAATAAGAGCAAAGAAACATCTAAATAGTTTAGGGGCATTAAGTCCAAAATTACAATAATCCTTCAAAACGTGGCTGTACACATAATAAATAAAATACTGCATTCAACCATTATTCAGGGTGTTTACAGCCTTTCCTAAATACCACAAACTACCTAGTTCTTTACTTTATACAGTTAAACACTATGAACATTAATGTTTCCATCGGACCAAATTTAAGCCATTGTACTGCACTTAAAGAAAAATAGCCTTGCGCAGTTTTCGCTTACACCGGCATATTTGAAATGCAAATATTAATCACAGGTTACAGCTTGATAAGAATAGTGTGCGGTATTTTCACACGCCAGTCGTTTTATAGCTGGTTGAAAAAATGAACCAGGAGATGGTCAATGAACAGCTGAAATCGAATGTCACTCCTCCAGAAATCATTTCAATACAAAATGGCACACTGAGCTGCTTCAAGTTTCTAACCAATCCTCTAACATATGATCATAATTGCCCCAGCTTTCCTGCAGGTTTCAAAAGCCCACTGACTGCAGTGCCATCTAGTTCACTCTCCAAAAGCCAAACATTTCATTATTTCCCACCTATTATCTCCCATTTCATTATCTCCCTTGAAAAAAGTATACAGTGTTACTCTATAACTCACTGAACAAGACTGCATGAACTGCAATCATAATAGACAACATATGAATTGACATGGAATTTCTTTTATCTAAAGGTGGGTAAAGTGCTATAAACTGACTTTCACCTCATTAAGACCAACTGCACAGAGAGGATTAAATAAGTTTAATTGAATACCTTTTCAGCTAGAATTATACAACTGCAGCTCAACTGAACACAATTATATCCGCAACTCATGCAAATGCACTCAGAAAGTTTCTCTCCTGTCACATCAGTGCAAACATCTAACATTCACAACGTCCCCATGTGGCAATCAATGTTGACAAGTGAACCCATGGAACTAGTAAAACATATGGAGAAGATCACATTTTAAAATAAACTAATAGAGAAGTCAGCTTGACAACTGAATATTTTACGTTTCACGGTCACCTTGTGATTAAAGCAAAGGCTGTTCAAATCAAATGAAGCTCGCCAAAAACAAAAGTATGAACATTCATTTTAAATGACAATCTAACAAGGTTTTAGATTTGTCTCTTAATAGGGATTTTTAAAGCACCTTAAACATGATGTATGCAATTCTAACCTTAAGTTGTATCAGAGAGATGTTATTTTAAAAGAGCACTAATTTTCTTCCTAACGTAGTCAATATGTATTCACCAATTATGGAATTTCAGAGACTGGTTTAAGAGAATTTAAGAGAGCGGTTGAATGCACAGTTCTTCTGGAGACCTGGGTTTTAGCCTGCTTAGATCACAAGCGAAATGAGGACAGCGATCTCAGTCCAGGTTGTTTCCTCTGCACATTTGACTACCCCATTTTTCTATGATTGGTTATGTCATCTCAGGAAAGGCCCAGGACTGGGAAGCGTGAGGAGTGAGATTGTGTTGGTGCTCAGATCTGAGGCTGTGGAAATTGAACAGGCACTGAGCTTAAAGTGGACTGTCAATCTCACTGAGGACTGCAGAAATTCAAAAACAGATTTGAAAAAGGCACATACAAAGCAAAATGTGAAGATTCCCACGGCACCATAAGCACAAGTGATGGGATCTCACTAATACTAATCAAAACTGGAGGAACTGAAAGCAATGTCTAAGTCATGCCAAAAAGTCGCCTTTTATTAGTTATTGTTACATTCACAGCAAGTGAGGAGTGTTAATGCATATAGCATAAGGTGAAGTTATATTCTATGTAGAGGAATGTGAAAGATATTGTCCATCTTTTCACTGTGCTGTAGGAAACCCAGGTGGTTATGTGCACAGCTACCGAGGTGGAGGTAAGTGCAGGAGACAGAATGTTACATATAAACATACTTATGGAGTGAGACCAGCTACTACAACTTTTCCTCACTTTCTTTCATAGGTGTCATGCTAGAGGTCACTTTAGCAGCACACCTGCCAGTAAATGACCCTGATTAGCGAATATCTTTAGATACTCGGTACAACTCAGCTGTAGGAGCTGGTCTCTTGGACTCCAGGAGGTGACAGTGACTTCTTGGAGATCACCAAGCGCCCGACCAGTGCTGACAGCACAGCTACAGATCTAACACATTCACGCACACACAAGCAAGCGAAAAAGGGTTGGATTGAATTCTTGAACAGCCACGGATCGTGACCCTTCTCTGGGGATACCTGCCATTGAAATAACACACCCGGAGAGCCCCTCCTTCCCCCCAGGGGAGCAGAACACCTAGAATGAACTCCATCCCCGGCCCCGGGGATCACCCACCCCCCCGAGACACGGCCCCCGGAGGGATAATCGATGGCCGCGCCAGGGGCCGGGGACTCACCGGATCGCCCAGCCCAGCTGGAGAGGGAAGCCAGGAGCAGCGTGAGCGAGCCCACGAGGCAGAGCCGAGCCAGCAGCAGCTCCCTCCTTCTCCTGCGAGCCTGGCTCCGGTGCCGGTTCCCGGGCGGCAGCGGCAGCAGCATCTCCGGCCGGGAGCCCCGAGCCCCGGCCACCGCCGGCGGGACTGGCTGCCGGCGCTTCTCCTTCTCCGCCGCCGCCTCCATGGGCTGGCGAGGCGGCCCAGGCGCCAGGAGGGGACGGGGGGCTGCGGGGCGCGCTGGGGGCGCTGCCAGGCGCGGAGCTCCAAGGGGGGGACCCCCCGCTCGGCGCGGCGCGGCGCAGCGCAGGAGGCTGCCTGGCCCCTACTCCATGCCGCGCCGGGGTGCAGGGGCAGCGGGCCGGGGAGCGGCGGCGGCGGGCGGTGCCATGGATGGGGAGCCGAGGGCAGCAGCAGCAGCAGCCGCCGGAGTCGAGCCCCCAGCCTGTGTGCAGCCGCCTGCTCAGCCAGCCCGGCGAGGGGCGGAGGAGGGAGACACACACACGGGCAGGGGAGGGGGAGGCGGCCAGGAGCCACCCGACGCTTTCCGATCCGCCCCGAGTGCCTTCGCCGCGGTCCCCCCCTTTCCCCAGCCCCGGGCGGGCGGCCGGGGCTCCGGGGGGAGCCGCCCGGCCCTGCCCCGGGGGAGCCGCGCTGCAGCGAGGGGCGCCCCCCCGGCTGGTCCCCGGGCACTGGGGTGGAGGAGTGTGTGTGTGTGGGGGGGGGTCCCCCATACACCACCCCCGCCCCCCACAGCCAGGCGTGGGCTGCTTCACGCACCCCAGCCCAGCCAGCCTCTCCCCTGGAGGGGGCGGCCCAGGGCGACCAGAGGTCCCCATAGTATCAGGGCCATGCCGATACTGGGGGCTTTGTCTTCTATAAACCTCCCCCCCCACACAAAAAAAGTGTCCCCATTTTTCACACTTGCTCTCTGGTACCTAGGGCGGCCTGTCCTGAGCGCTGTCTGAACCGTGGGGGGTCCCATGCAACCCCGCTCTCCCCAGGGAGCTATGGGGTGAAACGGGGCCCCTGGGCTCCTGCAAGCCAGTCAGAACCGATGAGCCTCCCCTCCTCCAACTCCAGCTGCAATCAGTAGGAGAGGCAGGTGCTCGGCCCCTCTAAGTGTCTCCACTGCACTGTCCACCCAGGTCCCCGGATTGTGTTTCCAAGCCCCTGCTTAAGTGTCCACGGTGCATGGGAAACCTGGGCTTATAATTGCTGGACCTGGCTCTCACACCCTTGTTAATACATCCATACTGCACTGCACTGACCTTGAGACTCAGGTCTGTGGCCTGAACTGTGTCCACATTGCAAAATAACAGGCCTTGGACCCAAGTCTTGGCTGAACTCAGGCTCTGACCAACCCCCTCCAGCAAGGTTCTAGGAGCTGGGTCCTTTGTGAGACTGGTTTGTGTGTGGACAGAAAGGGGGCTTGGGTTCAAACCGGCGATGGAGCCAGGCTGGATTTAGTGTGCAGTGTAGACATACCCAACAGACAGGCCTCCAACAGGTCCTGTAACTAAATCCCTGGGCTGGGAGTAGAGAGCTGGTTCTGGCCCCGCTTTTGTGACTCACTTCCTGTGGGGCCTTGGCCATGTGTCAGGTAACTGCTCTGTCCCTCAGTCTGCCCATCTCAGTAATGGGCACAGCAAGACTTTCCTACCTCGTAGAGTATCGTCGCTCCACTTCAGCAGTGTGTATAAAGCACGCTTGGGAGGTGCCCCATAAATGCAAATATTCGTTATTTAGTCTTAGAGCAGGTTATCTCACTTTGATAAGATTATACTCTGCAGCCAAATAAACTGCGCCTAGACCCCGATACCTTCTCTATTTAAACGGCTGGTACAGAGTTCTCTAACCGAACACTCCCCTTTCCAAACACTCAGGCTTTGTCGATTTGAGCATTTTGCTTCAAATCTCCTACCAGCACAGCACCCCCAGTGGTCACAACAGCAAGAGCACTAGCGTAAACTGCTAGCACTTTAACCACTCCGCTTCTCAGCAGGTCTAGTTAGACAGCACTCTGGTGATAAACCTGACGGCCAGACTCCACTAGCACTCAAGCCAATACAACCACTGGGGGTTGCTACATCACAGGTAATGCAATGGTGGAGGATTTTGAGAAAAATGCCATTGTAGACAAGCTTTACAGTTTCCCATTGGCTTTAGTGGGCTGTGAATCAAGGTCTCAAAGAGCTGAAATGGCCTGAATCTCTCTCTTTTTTATTATTACCCAGCACCTAGAAGCTACAACTTAAAATAAGGCCTTGTACAAATCCACTGTAAGAACAGCGCCTGACTCAAAGAGTTTACAGTCCAATCCACAAAGGGAGACTTATCCTCATGTTACAGATGAGGGACTGAGGCACTATGAGTGCACAGATCCCCAAATCACACGCATGGACACAGAAAACAATTCCTTCTCTCATTCTTTCCCACCTCCACAGCACTGACAGTCTGGTGATAGCTTAGTTATGTGACCTGTAACCATGGGAAAACCTTAGTTGTGGTCATTAAAAGGAAAGGGTTTAGGATCATATGCAGTGTTCTCTCCTGCATGAACATGTCCTCTGCAATCACCATGCACTGGTGTAGTAGGTGAAAAGAAATCTCCAAAATATTTCACATGTCCCAGCGTGAAACCAACTAATATGCTCTGATACAATCCCCAGAATGACACACGTGATCACAGAAAGCTCCTTTTGGCTTCCGGCTGACACACAGCTTTGAGATATGTCACACAGACAACATTAAAGAGGGTAGCGTTGAGATATTTTTCCTAAGTTTAAACATAATTATTCAGTGTCTGGAAACTCTGTGAACATTTTACCATAAGTTTCCTCACAAAAATTGTTTTCCCACCTCCATTGTTTATGCACGCAGTTGTATTATTGTAGGGTGGCTCGTGAGCACTAATCTGGAGGTATTTTATATGAGGAAAAGAGGCTGGTATTTTCAAGATAGCCTAAGTAATTTAGGAGCATGAGTCCCACTGACTTTCACATGGGACTCATGTACCTGACAGAACTGAAGCACTAGCCTCCAACCCCTGTCAATGTTATTTTCATTCACACAACCCTGGTATTTCTACACATCTTCCCCTCAGCTGGAGCTACATGGTCAGCAAGCACTAACCAGAGCAGGAAAAAACACAGACTCTGCAAAACGTCGGAATTGCCTAATGATCAGATGGAGGGAGAGACATAATGAAATGAGGAAAAAGAAGTTGTGTCAGTTACATCAAGCTCATCTCAGGTCATGCCTCTTGGGCCTGCTCCACTCTGCTGCTCATGGAAAGATTCAATTCAACCTGAAATTTTGGCAGGCTTCCTGGGAAGCAGCAGAGCGGGTTTGAAGGGGAGCTTATGAAAAAGAGAGTTCCGTGTAACTAACCTATATCTAGGGGGCCTTCTAGTCAGTTGCTTAATAGCATATTAGTCCTGATGTTCTATTAAATAGACGGATACACTTCCTTATCGGAGACAGAAGAGAATTCCCTCTTCTCTCCCACTGATAATTGAGTATGTGGGTGGAGCAGGCTTTGAACGCAGCTGTCAGCATGAATGAAGCAGAAGGGAGAGAAATCTCAATGGAGGTTACTCTTTTGAGAGAAAAGCGGCTATTTTTGTCTTCTGGCGCATGGCGCATGAAAAAACAACATAGAAGGCATAGGCCAGGCAGGGTAGGGGCAAACACTATTCTTCATATGTTCCTAGATGTATACCTCCTCTCCTCCTTCCTGCTCCTCGTTTAGTTTTTATTATAGTTACTCCCAAGGAGTAACCTCAAGGGGGCAGTAGGTACTTTTGGTTATCCAAGATTTGCATGGCTCAGGGAGTTATAGAGACTTTCACCACTAGGTCACCTGTCAAATCCAAGCTAAAATTGTTGATGCATCTGATGGGCCATTCAGTGGCTTCTGTGAAATGAGTTTAGTGGTCTCAGTCCAGTTCCCAGTGCGTACATGTCACCAAAAGGAACCAGTGTATTTGGCCTAACTGGCAGCTTTGTTGGCATTCTCAGCAGAAAGGCCAAGGAGTGAATGGCCATGGAGACTGAACTATCTTCTCACCCCTTAAGGATGCTCCTTCATGTCAGCTTTAAGGAACTTTAGCCGGGAAACATGGAGACGTTAGTACTGCTTCCCTTGTGCTGAGACTACGGTCTGGAAAAATGCAGCACAGATTTCAGCCTCTGAGGAAAATGTTATGTTCTTCTTGCTCTTTGGCTCGGTTTCTTCTTCTTATCATTGTTATATGTATAAGCAGACAAAATTCTTCTATCCTTCTACCACAAGGGTAAAGCTCATCTGTGTAGAAGACAGAGCTTTCCTGGGCGCTGGTCCAAGCCTGTCGAATGAGCTCCCCCAGGAACTAAGGACTATCATAAACCTCACCACTTTCCACTCCAAGTGAAGGGTGCATTCCTTCAATTCCTTCTCCAACATCAACACAGGGCAGCGTGGACATTTAAAACAAAAACAAAACCCTACCAAAACAAAACATTGCACCGCACATGCAACTCTCTTCCAGAAAAAAGGCCGAGAGAAAGAACAAACAACACGTGACAGAGGTTAGTCACGTGGCTTCACGTACGACTGGAAGGTGCTCATATTCTACAGAAATGAGCATAGTATAAGTGCCTATATCGAATGAAATACATTTTTTCTAGAGGCTACAGAGAGCAAACAAAGTCACAGTGCCAGGTTTGCGGAATATACAAACTAGACTTAAGAAGACACAACAAGCAAAGGCCATAAAGGCAAGGAAGGGGGAAGGGAGTGCACTGATGATAATACACCCAGTTGCTCATTAAGACATGCATAAATTAGAGACTCAGTGACAACAGATGGACTGCAGCTATATCTGAGTGGTATCCGCGAGAACTGAAACGGCCACGCGGTTGGCCTCCAAAGAGGTGGGATGATTTCCTAACAAGGAGATATGGACAAGCATGGCGAAGGATGGCCAGAGCGAGAGAAGATTGGAAGACGTGTTGTGATCGGCTCAGTCTTAACTGATGAAGGACCGACAGTTTATGCAAATTAGAGATAGTAGAAAAATGAAAAGCTAATTTTGCACACACACACACACACACACACACACACACACACACACACACACAC
>NW_020664483.1:4723147-4724126 GCF_002925995.2 Terrapene triunguis
ACACACACACACACACACACACACACACACACACACACACACACACAAAGAAGACGACGTTTTTGTTTCTAAATGGACCCATTTTTCATAGTTTTGGAATTTTTTGTGAATTTTTACCTACACAATTTTTTTTATTAAAAGCATTGTCAAAATTGTGATGATCATGTTAATAATGTTTTCTCTTAAAATGTTCAGTAGAAAAAAATGAACTTTTTTGTGAAAAACAAAAAATGTCAACAAGTTTTTGTGAAAAAGTTCATTTTTGAAAAAAAAAAAATTCCCCCCCTTTTCAACGCCAAAATAATGTGTTTGACAAATTTCAACCCATTCTAGTGGAAACCTTGATGGATCTGTTACTTTTTCCCCTTAATGTTATTTTCATCAGGTGAGCAGCTAGTAGTGGGGAGGGCTCAGGTCAGCCCTGCATAGTATCCTGTATTCCCTTCGAGAAATGTGGTCACCCTAGTTCTGTGGTTTGTGATGTGCAGGAGATCAGACTAGATGATCACGATGGTCCCTTCTGGCCTTAAAGTCTATGAGTCTCTGAAATGTGGATGACTACACAGTGGGCAGGGTAGCAGGGAATTAGGCCCTCAAACACATGTGTACATAACAAGGTTAAAAACAATGAGCATCAAAGATGGTGGATGCAGGGCTGGCTCCAGGCACCAGCCGAGCAAGCTGGTGCTTGGGGCGGCAGCTTGTAGGAGGCGGCATTCCGCCCAATCCTAGGGCGGCACGGCCGCTTTTTTTTGGTTTTTTTGGTGGTGTTCCGCTCCGGCCCTCCTGTAGGGGGCAGCGGCGCAGAGGACGGGAGCGCCCTGCAGCAAGCCCGGCAGGGCAGCCTGCGTCCTTCCCTCCCAGCCAACCGGAGCAGCACAGAGCCCTCCCGGCAGGTGGCGGGGCTGCGGGGCCGCCCCCCTTCTCTCTCTCTCCCCCCGCTAGCCGGGGCACATCTGCAGCGCAGGGAGTCCCCCTG
>NW_020664483.1:4724226-4745329 GCF_002925995.2 Terrapene triunguis
TTTTTGTTTGTTTGTTTTTTTTTCCTTGGGGCGGCCAAAAAGGCAGAGCCGGCCCTGGGTGGATGCACTGTGGGGCTGAAATTCATATCAAGACCACCAAGAGCAGGCGATTACACGTTCTTTTTTAATTATTTGTTGGGGCTTCCTTTCTCTTATTTCTTTTGTTTTTTTACTTTTTTTCACCTCCTTTTCACAATACAGAGGAGAATCAACATCGTCTCCCCGTGTAATATTTGGAGTTACCTGCGTGTAAGCCGCGCTGTAACTTGTTAGTATTAAAATTAAGCCTAGAGGGCTCAGCTGAGATCAGGGCCCCACATAGTAAGCCTTGTACCAAAGAGCTTGCAATCGAAATGGACAAGACAGATAAAAGGTGGGAGGGGAAAAGGAGGGGAAGAAACTTGCTTGAGGTCACGCAGCAGATCAGCAACAGAACAGGGAATAGAACTCAGGGCTCCTGACTATTCCGGGATAACTCACATTTAGCCAAGACCTAAGAAAAGGAAGACAAAAGAGGCAGATGGGAAATGCCACTGCTATTTTAGACACCCAGGGAAAGAACCTTCTGATGTACCTCCACGCCAAGCCACATCACTCCTATAAGGGCGAGTGCCTCCGGGCAGCAGCAGCAGAGCAAACCCTGTCAGGAAAGGGGAAGGAAGAAGAAAAGGTGGAGGGCTCTTCTCCTCCCTGAAGGATTGTCTGTGTTATGAAATGGCACGGCGTGTTGGAACACACATGGGAGCATCCCAGTGAGCTGGCAGGCTGGCACGGTGCTCAGCACGGGCTAGGACAAGTTGCATTCAGCATCATCTCAGCTATTGAGGGTTCGTGACAGCTCCACCCTGAGAGCACAGTGGCAATCGGCAGCCTGTCAGACAGCTCGCGTGGTCCCCCTTTGGTTCTAGCTCCCACTGTAATGATGGAAAGCCTCCTATTGACAGCAATGGCTGCTAGGGTTGCCAACCCTCCAGGATTGTCATGCGAAGAAACCTCCAGGAACACATCAACCAAAACTGGCCACCCTAATGGCTGCTGGATCAGGCCCTAAATACCAACTTATCACAACCAAGAGGGAGGAAGGGTGATCCAGTGGATAGGGCACTAGCCTAGGAAACCAGTGACCTCAGTTCCAGTCCTTGCTCTGTCACAGATTTACTGTGTGACTTGGGCAAGTCATATGGTCTCTTTGCATCTCCATTCCCCATCTGTACAATAAGGATAATAGCACTACCCTGCTTCACAGAGTTGTGGTAAAAAGACACACGTTAAAAATTCTGAGGTACTCTAGTGATGGGGGAGTTCTTGTCACAACCCTGAGGGCTCAAAGCTTGTTTTCTAAATGAAAGCTGAGATTTTGAAGTCATCACATGACTCCTGGAGCTGGGGCCCAGGCATAATCTGGCCCGGAGTTCTACTAGCCTTGACAACGTCCCCATAAAACATATTCAACAGAGAAGTCTCACACAGCTTGTGTAACTTGACAACCAGTGACGTTTGCTTCCTTACCAGCGTTGTTAAAGGGAGAAAAATATCCTTTCACTCACCCCAAGCCATTTTCTTATAACAAATCTGAGTTGAGTGCACTGCCGTTGCACAGGGAAAGAGACTGCTTCGCTTCAAGTTCTGTTTGTTGTATTGTTCCGTCGCGAGGCAGACCTTACCGCAGCGCTGACACTCATCAAGGGTCCCACTGGCCTTCAAGGAAGAAGAATACTCAAATGAGCAGGCATCCAGGGGGCAGCACTGTTTACCTGTATTTCTCTCTCGTCATTGTTTGGCTTGGTGAAATGGTGAACAGATCTGTGACAGCAAGGCGTGGGCTCAAGAGACACTCACAAGAAAGAGAGAAGCTCTGAGATCCTTCACTCATCTCGCTCCACGATCGCATGGTCACAGCCAGTAGCAAAGGAGCAGAACACTAACAAAGAACAATGCACGACATAGAGGAGGAAAACAGGCAGCTAATGTAATAGAAGCATAGAACTGTAGGACTGGAAGGGACCTCAAGAGGTCATCTAGTCCAGTCCCCTGCACTCATGACAGGACTAAGTATTATCTAGACCATCCTGAGAGGTGTTTGTCCAACCTGCTCTTAAAAATTTGCGATGATGGAGATTCCACATCCTCCCGAGGCAATTTATTGCAGTGCTTATCTACCCTGACAGGAAGTTTTTCCTAATGTCCAACCTAAACCTCCCTTGCTGCAATTTAAGCCCATTGCTTTTTGTCCTATCCTCAGAGGTGAAGGAGAACAATTTTTCTCCCTCCTCCTTGTAGCAATCTTTTATATACTTTTCTGTCAGCAGCACCCACACCAGGGCTGAAACTGAAACCCGTCATGTCTTGCCTCTTTGGAGTCAGTTGGGACTCTTGTGCTGATTTCTGATTGCAGTGGGAGTTTGGCACCTTTGAGGAACTGGGCCTAGGAGCTGCAAGTGGATCAAGGTATAAACATTTGACCCCGAGACCCAGATTCGGATCATCAGCCTCGGCCACAAATCAAAAACAAAGGATGGAATTTGCAGAGGCACAAAGGGTTTCTGCATATCTGTTCCTGGCACTTCACTTCCTCCTTCCATGGCAGCAGGGTGCCATGCTGGGACTCTCTCACCACAGGGCAGGGCCCCCAGCAGGCCAGAGGCAGAGCCAGGATACCAGGCAGGTCTCTTGAGTCCTGGTCCAGTGCTCTACCCACAAGGTAACACTGCTGTATGTCCTCTCACTTTAGGAATCTAAATTGTGATTCCTCTCCCTGCATGTACGTCAGCACATATGCTATCCTAAGGACAGGAAAAGGTGTCAACCCCAAATGCCTGCTGTTTTCTTGGTCTGCCTTTCATTCCCATGTCTTGTTTTTCCCCCATACCCAGCCTTTAAGGCCTTGCCTACATGGGGAAATTGCATGAGTTTAACCTGTCATTTTTAAACTGATTTAGTTTAGTTACAGTGGTTCAAAAGCCTGTGTGGACGCTCTGATTTCAGATTAAGAGAAGCTTATATTGATTTAGCTTAAACCTGTTTCTAATCAACTTAAACTAAATCTAAATCAGCCACTCAGACAAAAATAAGGGAGTGTCTACATAGAGGTTTGCATCAGTTTAACTACACCGGTTTAAATTCACACCTGAAGTGAACGTCTTGCGTAGAAAAAGCCCCGAGTCACCAATTGCTGATCATTTCCCCAGATTCAAAAGGATCTGGGCAAGTGTCTGCCCAATGTGCTCTGAGGGTAACATGCAACTGCAAAGGAGGCAGCAACAGCTATAAAATTTCCCTGCAGTAAGAGGGGGTTCCCTCTCCAGTAGCGAGAACTAACATAATGGCTCCTGGCCAGCCCCTGCACATTCCCCTGCAGAGAGGGCAAGACCAGAGCTCAGTGTGCTCTGGCTACTCTATACCCATAGAGGGGGTCAGCGTAGCTTAGAGCAGCCCCAGAGCTACTCTAAATTACGCCAGGACCTGGGGAGGCCCGAATTATGGAGTCACAAAGGTGGCTTAAAGCCATCTTTGCTCCTCCCATCCTCAGGTGCTATACTCAAAGGAAGAGTGAATCTGGCCAGTTCAGTTCAGCTCTCTTCCTGGGTGGGCTCAGATCGATCATAAAATAAAGAAACATTTCAGCTGAAAAAATAACAAAGTGCAAGGTGTAGGGTAAAAGCAGTGCTGGTTGGCTCTGTTCTAATGATATTCACACACACACCACACAAACAAAACCTTTCTGGCTTTCTTTCTTCCTTTCTTGGCCGGGGCAACTGGTGTCTGTCAAACTATATATAACAAAACCGATCTTTAAAGGGGGCAGAGGGAATCATGCTCAGTCTATCAGCTGTTTAAGAAAATAGAAATCCTGCAAAATAGCTGATTTGTGGCTCAGCACAGCTCCACGGGGGTTTCCTGTACCCCACAGCAGGTGTGCTTGGGGGTCAGAGCCCGTCAGTCTGTAACTAGCCAGATCCACTGGCCATGCCTTCTCCATAGCAAGAATGGCAGCTAGGGCAACACTTAGGCTACAGTAACAGCTGCAAAGCTGCTCTAGCCCCTCCATGGAGAGGGGAAAATGGTCCTTTCCCTCACAGTTCCAGCCGCTTCAGAAGTCTCCAGTGACAGCCCGGGGACAGTGCGCTGGGGCTAGGCTGTGCACGTTAGTGACAAAGCCCCATTTACTGACCACAGGGATGGAGGCCTTTTCCCCAAAGGATCTTGAGGAAGCTAGGCCCATGAATAGGGCCCTACCAAATTCACGGCCGTGAAAAACGCATCACAGACCATGACATCTGGTCTCCACAGTGAAATCTGGTCTTCTGTGTACTTTTACCCTATACTATACAGATTTCACAGGGAAGACCAGCGTTTCTCAAACTGGGGGTCCCAACCCAAAAGAGGGCCACGGGGGGGGGGGGGGGGGTTACAAGGTTATTGTAGGGGGGTCATGGTATTGCCACCCTTACTTCTGTGCTGCCTTCAGAGCCGGATGGCTGGAAAGTAGCGGCTGCTGGCCAGGCACCCAGTTCTGAAGGCAGCACCACCTGCAGCAGCGCAGAAGTAAGGGTGGCAATACCACAACCCCCCTACAATAACCTTGTGATACCCCCACCAACCCCTTTTGGGTTAGGACCCTTACAGTTACAACACCGTGAAATTTCAGATTTAAATATCTGAAATCATGAATTTTATTATTTTTTAAATCCTCTGACCGTGAAATTGACCAAAATGGATTGTGAATTTAATAGGGTCCTACCCATGAGGTATGTGGAAATTCTCCAAAAAAGGCCACATTTTTGGTGTTTGATGCACCCACCCTACACACACACACCTCATATAGCATTTGAAAGCTTATTTTAAGTACGTTTAGATGGGGCTGTAAGCCTGGAACGATGGCACCCAAAAATGAGCAAACGTCTTTTTTTTTTTTTTTACAGGTCCATAAAACACCATAGGTGGCTCAGACTACAGTTTTTACAGTTTTAGTTCATTTCAAGCGCTGAATGTGGTGTTTGCTGGTCAAAGCCACCATACAACGATGTATTAAGCCATTTTTATTGGTTTTGCATGGGCACATTTTTCCCCCCAGAAATGATGAGACTATTTAGTGTGTGGCAAAAATGGCAAAGAACAACATTTTGCAATATACGCACATGAAATGTTTTCACGTGGCATATTCTTAATTGTCAAAGTACCTCACAAGCAATTATAAGTTTTCTATATTTTCAATTGAAATTTGCTAACCAGACCAATCTCACACTGAAGATTGTGCAGCACTAGTAGTAGATTGCATGCCCACCGTTTGTATTGCAGAGTGGGTAGATATAAATGTATGTGAATTCCTAATGAAATGCTTCTCCATTTGTAAGCTTTTGTACATACAATGTGGCATCTAGTCTGCTTGGTAGACAGTTTTAATTTGTAATTGCCTATGCATGCAGTACTAGCCTTTGAAATATCCTACAAACTAGCTTTTTAATTCAGCACCACTTATGCACAGTTTTAGAGATTAAAAATACACAGCTTCCTACAGGGCTTCAGTCAAAGTGCTCACTCAACGAAAATGGCAATTTTGATACTAACAGAGCGATCTAATTCGCACAAGTCTGTATCCTTGTATAAAATGAAAACCAGTGGTAGGGTAGGGGCAGTGCTAACCAAATACCTTTGGAAATTTTACCTCCTCAGGGAATTACAGAATATGAAGACATGGAGGATACAAGCTTTTTAAAGCATCCACCAAAGAGAAAAAGACTCTCCACAAACTTTGAAAAATGGGTTATTTGTCCAGGAAATCAAAAGGATGCAAAACTGGCAAAAGCCACCAGTGCTGGGCAGGATTCTGTGATGCTGGCAGCAGGAGCCTGGAGAGATTATATTGGTGGCTACTGGATGAGTCTCCTAGTAGAGATGATGTGCCACCAGTACTCCATCACAGGGGTTGCTTTCAGAAATACATAAGCTAGGTGAGTTTGGCACTGACCTGTCAGAGTTGTAGTGAATTCATCCAGAAAAGAAAACAGTCTCTGAATCTGATCAGAGAGCATGAGATTCACCTGCTTCTGTAGCCACCAGAGCAAGCATGTCCTCCGGTGATTGGTCTTGTTGCATTGTTTGCTTGAGAACACACACAAAGAAGTCAAGAAACTTCATAAAACAGAAACATCTGAGAAAGCAACCAATCTGAGAGAGGCAGCATGTCCAGAAGGAGATGATGACACATGATACAGAGTATCTGCGGAAGACTTGATTGCTAAGGATGCCGTTTATCACTCGACATGCCTTTCTTCCTACTTGAGTCCAACAAACCTGAACGCAAAACCAGCTAGTTACACTGCAACAATACGGTCACCTTATGACATTGCATTTTATCAGCTGATTGAAGAAATAGACAATGATCTTACGTACAACAAGAAGGCTCTTCTCCTGTCCAAGCTGCTACAAAGATATAAAGAGCTACTTCCCACAGATGTACAAATGGCAAGCTATTCCAGCAGCAAATTACCGACATGATTTAGCAAAACACTATGGTTCTTCACTTTCATTCCATGCCCAGCATGGACAAGGCAAGTCTACCATGTTCTATGCAGCACAATAACATTAGCTGATGCTATCCAAGCTGCTAGTAATCTGAAGCAGGAACAGAGTCATCCAAGTGTTTTGTGAATGTTCTTCTATTGAGTGAGCCTGATGAACGGCTTTCAAATGAACAATGGACTGCAATGGTCAAAAGAGCTAACTGGTGTGTCACCCTGGCACCCCCGTATTCATCACTATCATGTCATTAGGATATGTTTTGTACAAAGTATGCCTTGTGAGGTATCATTCTAAAAGTCTTGATCTGCTCTACATTAATAGCTCATTGGATTTTATGTGCTACCGTCGTATGTGAAGTTATGAAGTTTGGCTACGTATGTGTCACTGAAACGTGTACAACAGTAAAAAGGCCAAACAATGTAAATGGCTTATTGAGGAGATGCACACAAGCACAAGGATTACCCCAGGAACTGTGTACAATAGAAACCTCTCAGAGATAGCACTACACAATGGGAACTGTTTGACCCAGGTCACAGCAAAACAGCTTTCCAGCAAGTGGGAAGAAGATATAAAAGGGGGACAATGACATCATGAGGGTACCTCACTCTCCCTGCAACAACACACCTGGAAACACCTGAGGGGCAAGGACTGAACTGTGGGAAGTGATGGTCCCAGGCTGGAGGGATTTTTAGCCTGTGTATGAAAACCTGGGAAAGCCAAGGCAGCTTGTGCCTTAAGAATCTGCCAGCCTGTTTATCACTCAGGGTGAGAATTTGCTATTTCATATCCTACCTATTTAGTGTGTTAAGCTCAGTTTGCGGTTTTGTTTATTTACTAAGGTAAGCTGCTTTGATCTGTTTGCTATCACTTAGAATCACTTAAAATCTATCTTTTCTAGTTAATAAACTTGTTTTGTCTAAACCCGTGAGTGTGGAAATTATAACTTGGGGCAGAAAGCAATTGCATATCTCTCATCACATTGAGGGAGGGGACGAATATTATGAGCGTATGCTGTACAGTTCCCTTTGCAGCGCAAGATGGTATAATTTGGGGTTTACACTGCAAAGTGGGTGCATGCCTTAGGAACTGGGAGGTGCCTTAGCTGAGCCGTCCCATGCAGAGCTGATCTCAGCATCTCTGTGAGGCTGCAGCTGGGTGTGTCCCTACCTGTATGTGTGCTGGAGGGGGCTTGAGAGCCTGTCACAGCAGTACAGTGTGAAAAGGAGCCGAGGCTGGTGGGTCAGGCAGGCTCAGTGGTACCCCAGTTCCAAGTGGCACCCCGGGGGGGAACCCATCACAACTGGATGTTAGGAACGGTTAGGAAGGGGATAGAAAATAAGACAGAAGATATCATAATGCCACTATATAAATCCATGGTGAACCCACATCTGGTCACCCCATCTCAGAAAAGATATAGTGGAAGTTGAAAAGGTTCAGAGAAGGGCAACAAAGATGATCAAGGGTACGGAATGGCTTCCATACAAGGAGAGACTAAAAATATTAGGGGTGTTCACCTTCTAATAGAGGTCTATACAATCATGAATGGTGTGGAAAAAGTGAATAGAGAAGTGTTATTTACCCCTTCACAAAATACAAAGAACAGGGGTCACCCAATGAAATTAATAGGCAGCAGGTTCAATACAAGCACGAGGAAGTACTTTTTCACACAATGCACAATTAACCTGTGGAACTCATTGCCATGGGATGCTGTGAAGGCCAAAACTGTAATTGGGTTAAAAAAAGAACTAGATAAGTTCATGGAGGACAGGTCCAATCACTGGCTATTGGCCAAGATGGTCAGGGATCTATGCTCGGGGTGACCCGAAACCTTTGACTGCCAGAAGCCAGGAGGGGAAAACAGGGGTGGATCTCTCTAAAATTGCCCTGTTGTATAGACTCCCCACAAACCTCTGGTAATGGCTGCTCACGGGGACAGGATACTGAGTTAGGTGGACCACCGTTCTGACCAAGTATGGCAGTTCATATGTTCTTACGTGGTTTTGTATAATGCCGCTTAAATCCTTACGTCTGAAATAGCTGAAATGAAACCCTCAGAATATTATTCAAAGCCAGATGATTGAAGTTTCCAGAGGTCAGCTACTTTTGTGCCCCAATTAGTGCAGGAACTTGTCCTTTGTTTGATACATAAAGCGGCATGTAATTCAGCTAGCAATGAGTATCATCCTTCAGAAGGCATTCAAAAAAGGTGCCTCTCCGTTGTGCAGTGCATGGTATTTAACAGTTCCAAAATTATCACACCACTGCATATAAGCCTTGCTGCACAGCTATACCGTGATTTCGGGTCTCACAATTTAACTGACATCCTACCACCTTCGTGGATTCTGTATTAGTTATGATGAGCAGAGTTGGTTCACCACTGCTGCAAAAATTAAAGTAGAAAGACTCCAGAGAGGTATGTTCATTCCAAATGGAATAGTATCACTTCTTTCCGGATGGAAATCTCATCGGTGGAGGAGATGATTCTAAGACATCAAGGCAGAGGCCACTGATGGAAAGAACACTTAGAATCATAGAAGATTAGGGTTGGAAGAGACCTCAGGAGGTCATCTAGTCCAACCCCCTGCTCAAAGCAGGACCAACCCCAACTAAATCACTTGCCATTCAATGGCTGGAGGGATATTTTAAGAACAGTCTGCAGATAGTCCAGCATCACAAGAAATATCACTGAAGCGTGTGAAAGAAAAGTCACTCTCGTCGGACAATCTGAGTCTCTTATGCAGTGTGCAGCATTTGAAAAACCTAGAACATGTCCAGAGCCACCTTGCCATGAAAAAGTACTTCAGAAAATAAACTCTTGTCACCTGCAGGTGAACGCTCTCCGAGGTTTCTCTTGCTGTCTTAGGACTACTACCTCATGATGTCCTGCCCATACCAAATGACACTGATAAGTGTTCACATTCAGGTGATTCCCTTTTGGACTGGTTTCAACCACAAGGGAGGAGGTGCTCATGCAGTTCCAGCATTTGTCTGGCAAAGGTTGGCTGACACTCAAAAGGTGTTTGAGTCTGAAGACACTGGGTGCTTACAACAGGTCATTAAAGAGCTTGATGATGCTGACGCTCAGCATAGGCTACCGCCTTTGGGCCGATTTCAGACATGGGAATATGTCCCATCTCCTACATTCAAGTTCTTGGATCATATCCTCCAGATTATGCAGATACTATTTCTAAATGTCTGTACAGAGAAAGAGGATGATTAGAAACTTCGCCTACACACAGAGCATGCCATGTTTCCATTCTTCTTTACAGGAAACAGGCCAATCTCTGCCAGGTGAATACCAATCTGCATTCTTGCTACGTTAAATTTCCCAGAAGTAGTACACACTGCCTTTGAATCTGGAGAAATCCTGGTTTTTTCCCAATGATCCTTGTATACATTTATTATTAGAATTTTGTTTTAGCCTTTAGATTGTTGTTGGGATGCTTTGAAGTCCTAAGGAAATCCGATGTTATGTCATTAAACAAAGGAATGCAAATATTTCAAAATGGTCATCTTAACATGTCGATGGTGTCATTGTTTATCCCCATTTCTATGGTAATGGCACCACTTGGCAGCTCCGCATCATACTTCACTTAGAGTAGACAAAATAAGATTTCAAATGATATATGATGTGTGAGCCTGTAGCGGAAATGCATTAAGTCAAATAGGTGGTGTTTGCTGCTCGCCTACATCGTTAGGGTGTGATGCTCTTGAGAATTCTGGGTAATTATACCTGTAGTTTAGGGTCTTCTTCTGTTCCACTGGCAGAAGCATCACCGTCCAGACACACTGGAGCTCATTTACTACACAGTCAGTTCCACAGAACGATTTTCCTTCTTTTGCTGGGTGCCAGAGTACAGTTGGATGGTAGAGTCAAGACAACAGTGTGGTGAAATCCAGTCAGATCTCACAAGAAAAGCAGCGCTAGCCTAGGTCAGTGTAGGGCTGGGGAACCTCCAAGGGACATCTAAGTATCTGTAATTCAGCAGAGAGCATTCCTCCTTCTCAGTTAGCATTAAACCAATGCCCTAGCACTGTATGCGTTGAGTTCAGATGAGAGCCTGCACTCTTGATTTCTTGTATTAACAGTAGTGTCCTGGCCAAACTCCAATCTGGGTAATTAGCATGCTGTCTATCTAAATTCTCCCAGCCTTTTCAAATGGATACAGTATTCTTCAGTTCCCGGACTAAACCGTTGTGTTGTCTTGTGTGTGTTGTTAAATAGCTGCTACACTCAGGGGTGTCTATTTCAGTTGCAGGAGAAGCAATTACTACACTGAGTTTGCAGAATGTATAAAACAATTTGGGTTCCTTCAGGATGAAAGATGCTATAAAAGTGCTGGTACGATTAAAAAAATATTAGTTACGGCACTGGATACCAGGGCTTCCTGTGGTTTGAAAGGGAGGCAATGCCATACCTATTTTGGGGATTTGTTTTAATTCTGGCAGCCAGTGTGTGAACTTTTAAAGTGATCGAGTTTATAAATAAAGCAGTTCTGTGTCTATTAAACCTATTCAATGGGCGTCCTCCTGCCTTCTGTTCCATTGCTCCACATTCTTACACGCGCAGAATAGGCCTACGATGTGTGTGATTAATTCATGCCTCTCATGCCGATGCGTAACCAGTCCAACCTCCTCATCTCACCCGTTTGGAATAAAAGTGAGATGCACGGCTCTTTTTCCCAGAAGAGATGTTTTGTCTGTGCGCCTCGGTTTGGATCCCACTCTCCCAAATCTTGATATTGTTCCAGTGGCTCTGGAGACTGGCACTGCTCACATCCCTTTCAACGCTGGGTTCAGAGACTCATTCGGGCCGGTCACGAAGTGTTAACCAGCCAAAGTGCGGCCGCTAGAAACCTTGTCAGCACTGCGGAAAAGTGTTTGATGGACTTGACTGCAGCTCTATGCAATAAATCTTTATAAAAGTATAAATTGATAAGGGGTTATGAAAGTACCTGAAAGAAGACTCCATAGTGGAAGAGTGAAAATAACTAAGATGTAGACTTGACATGTCTGATGAGTAAGGCTACGTTTTAGTCACGGGTATTTTTAGTAAAAGTCATGGACAGGTCACGGGCGGTAAACAAAAATTCACGGCCCGTGACCTGTCCATGACTTGTACTATATACCCCTGATTAAATCTTGGAGGGGGGGTGCCGCAGGTTCTCGGGGGGGGGGCTCTGTGGGTGCTTGTGGGGGGGCGACCCCGGGGGGTGCCGCGAGTTCTTGGGGGGGGAGAATGGCAGGCTCCCTACCGGCTCCCCGGAAGCAGCGACATGTCCCTCCCTCAGCTCCTAGCTCTGTGCGCTGCCTCCACCCCAAGCACCCACATGCTGACCGTGGTTACAGCAACACAACCAGACTAACATCGGGTTCCCCTGGGTTCCTTCCTACCCCCGCCTGCCCATAAAGCTCCATTGCTCGTGGGTCCTCAGTCTGCTCGGGGTACTCAGCCGCTGGCAGTCCCAGCAGTTCCCCTCCCTCGGGGTCCACCTCCAGGGGCAGGGGTTGGTACAACTCAGTCCCTAGTGCGGAGGCCACCCGCAAGGCGCAGGCATCCAGCTCCTTCCCTGTCTCTCACTCAACTCAACTGGACCCAGCCTCTTATACTTCCGGTTCCACCCCTCTGCTTCTGCCGTGAGGCATGGGCCCGGCCTGGCTTTGCCCATCAGAGGGCGGAGAATGGTTCCTCCCTGTCAGCCACAGAGGGAGGCCACTCCAACTCGCTACAGCATACCTATTTTTTTTGTAATGAAAAAGGAAGTGCAAGGATTTGGCTATTCAGCCCTCACTCAGGGATTAGGGACGCAGCAGTGCTTGTCGCTTAGCTTAGCTCAACATCTCCAGTAAGCCATAGCAAAGGGCCACTTCCCAGACACTAATTACCTTGCCCTGGTAAAATCAGTTGCTTTGTTATCGCTCTTTGGGGCCTTTCCCATATTTTTTATTTTGGCCAGCAGATAAATATTTCTTTCCTCCTTCAACGCCATCGTCTCACGACTCTTTCCGGTGTTCGTAAGGCTCACGGAGAGCGGAAATGGTGTTCTGAACCTGCTGGGAATAGGCTGTTTGTTCTCTGTGCCCTGCAAGGACCTGGGCTATGTAGCGTTCCCGGGGTTAAACTCTAGCCCCAAATCAGCACATCGCATGTTGCCTGACACAAGCAGTTCTTGGTAGTGCAGCTTCGCTGGAGACTCCCCAATTATAATAAACTCTGCTGTCTTTCTGCAGCCTGGCTGGGTGAGCTAAACTTACTGTACCCGCTGAAGTCATTTAATTAGAGTAGATGCAAGGATCAGAGTGGTGCTGATCTTTCCTGTTACTAGTTATATGCTCTGCTGCTCACCATCCTTTTTACGTTGTCAGATAAAATGTGTGCATGGGGCAGGGAAGGCTTTATAGAACATTTCATCAATTAGCATCTAAAAATTCAGCAGCCTTAACTGAATGTGAAAAAGAGGTCAAAGTGAGAGCGCCCCAAAGAGTTAGGATGTGGCTGCTATACAGATATAGCACACTCTTCTCCGGCCTGGAAACACGTTCTTCAAATCCATCGCCAGTCCTCAGCAGTTTAACACTAGCATGGCTAACATTAACCAGAACAGCTAAGCTGCAACAGCACATGCATCAGCATAACTTCATTGCTCCAGGACCTGAGCTAGCTCGCCTAATGCTAGCTCAGGGATGTCTACATGAGCTGCAACTAGACCCCATGACTGCAGTGTAGACATACCCTGTCTGTGACACTATAGAGCTAAGCTTAGAAGTGGAAGGAAAGATCAGGGAGAATACAGTTTGCTTGAGTTTACGGCTTTGCTAGAGAGAGGTCAGTGAGATTTTCTCAATACATGGGAGGGTTGGGATTTTTGTATAGACTGAATGTGGATCCACCAGCTCACCCCTTCCCATTACCAGATAATATTGCTGATCCCTAGTGTAGTGCAGGGGGCTGGACTTGATGGCTTCTCGAGGTCCCTTCCAGTCCCCCATTTCTGTGATTCTATACTATTCTAAACATTGGCCTCCGCGCTGGGGAGAGGCACATCAGCTGGGAGTGCATGTCTGGGTGGGGACCAGTAGATTGCTGAGCAAGCGTTGGAGAATCAGGCTGATGGCCAAACAGGGGGTGAGCAGAAGGAAGAAGGGATTGGTTAAAGGGAGCTATGCAGTTGGGTGACGAAGACAGGAAGGGCAGAGGGGAAGGAGAAGATGCATCAGCATCACACCCCGTATTAATCTCCCTTAATTCTGCAAGGGGGAATGCACTTTTAGGATCAACTGGATAAAACCCTCCTGCTGTTTCCTTTGAAAACTAATTGAGTTTTCTCTTGAACATAAGCCCGGCCACTGGTTAGCACCTGGATTGTTAAAACACCAGCCACTTCTTAGAAATTATTGAAAGGTTCCAAATTAAAAAATCAAAAATAAAGTCAGGGAAATTTCTGATAAATTTCCCCCACAAAAAAAATTTCTCTTCCCCCCTCGTTTTTTGATGAGCTTTGGAACGAGTGTTACTTTTTCAACATTTAGCATATTTTCAAAAGTTGGAAAACAAAAACAAGAAAAAAAAATCAGTTTTTTGAATTGTGATTCCCCCAATCCATTCTTTCAACTAGTCCTACCATTTACCTTGGGAATGAATGGGATCGCTTTTCAGCTCCAAAAGGATTGCAGATCGCTGGCAGTTACCTTCCCCTCACTATTCCGCCATTCCCATCCAGATCATGAACAACGGTCTTGTAAGGACAACAATGGTCAGAGTCCCACTATCCATCTCACAATGCCCCGTGCACAAAGGAGCAGCAGTTTAAAAAGCTCTGAAATTAGTTATCACTTCTGTAAGAGACACAGCAGTAATTTGTAGCCAGCGAAACACAGTAATTAGTCAACTGTAATGCAGTAGAACCTCACTCATTTGCATTAATGACTGCAAGTCCTTATGCAAATGAGAATTTTTTCACAAACGACTAAGTAGTGTTACAAAAAGCAAGGCAAACATCACAAAATGCACTTTGTTGATTTGTATTTTCAATGGTAATGTAGCTTTCATTAATTCTGGTAACATTTTATAGCACGCTGTGTTAATGTCATGGCCTTTTAATTAATGTATATTTTGTAAAAACAATGAAATAACAAATGTTAAGGCCAGAAGAGACCAGTAGATCCTCTAGCCTGACTTTTCTTAAATTTTGACACAAGTGCCTTCATTTTCCGCTCACCTCTTTCCCAGTGCCTGGAGCAGAAGAGAGACAGATTTCTGCTGAAATGAGAACTCCTGAGTTGAATGGAAGCCCTCGCAGAATTTCCATTCTCCTACCGGGGGAGATGAACACCACAGCCAGTCAGGTATTTATTATTATTACTATTCATTATTTGTATTACTGTAGAGCCTAGGGGCCTTAGTCATGGGCCAGAACCCCATCGTGCTAGGCATTGTACAAACACAGAACAAAAAGACAGTCTCGGCCCCAAAGTTTCCCTCCCATACAGATGGCTGATTCAGCCAGCTTCTGTTACTCTTTCCACAATAGGATGCAGATCACCCACTCTGGTGGCTAGTTAACCATCCCCTGTGACTTCTTAGAGAGACCTGGTAGTCCAGTTATCACATTGTGACCTCATGGAATACAAGCGGATGGACTGAGCTAATCTCTTCAGAGTGTTCGTGATTGTCCTCTGCTCCAACCGGCTGGTATTCTGTTGGGAGCATCATTGACCCATCATGATACCCATTGGTGGGCCTCCAACCTCACAAGGTAGCATCCTATGGTGATTCCATCCAGAGCGGACTCTACCAGAGGTTGCCCCACAAAAGGCTAGATATGGACATGATTAGATGGAGCAACAGGTATATGGAGATATGCGCTGATCGTTCGTGGTGGTCCAACACAAAAGGGAAAAAGGTCTGACAATCAAAGCTGCATAGAGGATTTGGACATTCCATTGTCATTATTTGAATTGGGCATTAAAATCCCATTAGGCATCTTTGAAAATTTTAACCTAATAGATCTAAAGCGTGACAAAAATAAAAAACACAACGCATGTGTCACAAGGAGATTTTCTCCCAAACTCGACACCGTGGCATTTCCTGACATTTGCACATTTAAATTCATAACCTAAACACGAGCGTGTGAAATGGGGTGTGGGGCTTGTTATAAGAGAAGTCTTGAGGGAAGGTCGGATGGCCCAGCGGTTAGGGTGCCACCCTGGGACTCAGGAGCCTGGGGTTTCATTCCCTGCTCTCCATGGACTCTCCTGTGTGACTTTGTCTTGTTTACTCAGGGTTTTGGGGCCTCAGATCCCCATCTGTATAACAGGGATGTTGCCTCACAGGGGTGTTTTGAGGATAAGCACAGTAAAGCTGGCGGGGAAGGGGGACACATATGAGAACAGCAGATGGGGAGTGCTACATTGGGCATTTACTATAATTTAGTGCAGTGGTTCTCAACCAGGGGTATGCGTAGCCCTGGGGGTACGCAGAAGTCTTCCACGGGGTACATCAACTCATCTAGAGATTTGCTAGTTTTACAACAGAGTACAGAAAATCATTAGCAAAGTCAGTACAAACTAAAACGTCACATAGACAATGACTTGTTTTTACTGCTCTACATACTATACTCTGAAACATAAGTACAATATTTATATTCCAAACCATTTATTTTATAATTATATGGTAAAAATGAGAAAGTCAGCACTTTTTCAGTAATAGTGTGCTGTGACACTTCTGTATTTTTATGTCTGATTTTGTACGCAAGTAGTTTTTAAATTAGGTGAAATGTGGGGTACGCAAGACAAATCAGCTTCCTGAAAGGGGGACAGTACTTTGGAAAAGTTGAGAACCACTGGTTTAGCAAAACTGGGATGTGATAAAACCATCTTACCTACTGGTCACAAACTAATATCACCAGTCTAGCTGATAGTATTATAACGATTGCACTAATACTTCACCTTTGCACAAGACCCTTTAATTTGCAGATCTCAGAGCTACACAAATGGACCACCCTATGATGAAATGCTCTGTGCTAGCCAAGACCGATTTAGCATGACCAATATTAACTAACAAATCCACTTTATCCTTTAAAATTTCTCCAATTAGCCAAGCAGGTATTCAGTCATTCTGCTTGTAATGCATTTTGTGGTGATCTCCTGTAGTATCCCGGATAATTACAAGTTATGTCGTTAATTAGGGCAGTAAATGAGCACTCCCTTTCTGCTCATAGCAAAGCTGTATAGTTAGAAAGACACCAATATTTGAAGTAAATAGCTACGGCTTTGAAAGAAGACTCTCTGGTGTTCACGGTATTGTTTCAGTGAGTTAATCATCCACATTCCCAGCCTTTCATTACCTGGCAACTCAGCAGGTTCATTAAATCCTTAGGCAGTGGACTGATTCCCCTCTCCCTTACACCCGTTTACTCCACTGATTTCAGTTGAGTTTTTCCTGTAAACAAAAAGAGAATGAGACCCATGCATTTTAAAACTTCGGTAGTGAAAGGTCAAAGAGTCTCCTTTTTTGAGATCTCAAAGCCCTTATTACTTACATGTATTATTATTTTGATACGAGAGGACCTGTACACAGCATAGAACAGCGCAGAGGCCTCTGTGTATGCTTTCCTGCAGACTTCCAAGGATTTAGCACAGAATATTTAGGCTTTATAATTTTGGAGGACAATGCATCCATCATTTTGGAACCTGCAAGTGATGTGGATGGGAAAAGAGTTTATACTGATAATCACAGTAATAATTAGAATCAAGCATAGGTGTAGTTTGATTTCTATATTTGGGGGGGCAGATCCAGTCAGGCCAACAAGGCCGCACGTGAGTGGGAAAATTCCATGCCTGCCAAAGGCTTGTAGTTTGGGGGGGGGGCAATCCCCCCCCCCAATCTATGCCCATGGAATCAAGTTAGCTAACGTAGTGGTTTTTTCTATCTCTATAGGAATTAACTGATTCAGAAAAGCACTTCAGCACATGCTTAACTTTAAGCCCATGTTTAAATCCAGCCCCTATTCATCAAAGCACTCAAACAGGAATTTAAGAGCTTTGGTGAACAGGGATAGATCTGCTCCCACATTTAAGGTTAAGCACATATTTAAGAGATTTGCTGAACCATGGCCTCAGACTGGGTGGTGCCATAGGAAAGAACTATACAGCACACATCAGTGGTCTCATTTCTGTAGATGAAGGTCAAACTTCTGTGGTCATCCTACTCGATCTATCTGCAGCCTTCAGCACAGTAAACCACAAGACACTATTGACTGTCCTATAAGTCTTGGTAGGTATGAACAGCATAGTTATGGTGACCAGATAGCAACTGTGAAAAAACAGGACAGGGGTGGAGGGTAATAGGCGCCTATATAAGAAAAAGTCCCAAAAAACGGGACTGTCCCTTTAAAAATGGGACATCTGGTCACCCTATGCATAGTTCCAAACTGACTGATAATAGAATAAACTGAGAGGGGAAAAAGAATCCAAGGACCAAGAGCAAAAAGCTGAGCCCACTTTGGCTTCCAGGCTTATGCCTTTCTTATTTTATTGTATTTCAGGGCCTAGATAATCTGGTGATTTGTGCTCTATAAATACCAAAGAGAGAAAAATAGTGATTGCAGCTCTTCATTGCTTCCTGCCTCTTGTATTTGACCCCCATTCTACCCTCCGCGGCTACAATTAACATGTTTTCATAAAGATAAAGCAGTACAAAGCATGTCACGTTACTAGCCATCTCCTATAACGTGCTCACTAGAACTGCTCAGAAAAAAGTTTGACAAAACTTTCCATTGGAATTTTCAGATTCATCGAAAACGAGCTGTTTCATGGGAATAGTTCAATTTCAACAACGTTCCAACAGACCTCAGACAGTGGCCTACCGAGCTCCCTGGGCTTCCCAGGCTTTCAGGCTGGCTAGCAGGGAGCCTTGAAAGCCCAGCTGCTGACTGAATCTGACCTAATTCTTGTCATTTCCACAGCTGCCCATTGGGAAACAGCAGCGGTGATATTGGCGCTTGACAACAAGAGTCAGGTCAGTTTCACTACTAGATCAGATAGAAATCTCAGAAATCAATCCTCTATAAAGAGTCCAGAGGCATTTTTTGTTAAAAGATGGTGACAACAGTTTCTAAAATAATTTGAACCTGCCTATTTCAAAAATGGCTGTTACCAAGGTGAATTTTGATGTTTAGACTCTCAAACTTGCAAATAAATATGGCCACCAACATTCACCGGAAATGTTCGATACACCAACAGCCTGTGCATGAACTGGTCAGCAAAATCAAGCTGTTTGGCATAATTCTTTTTCAGCCTATTAAGAAATGAAATTAGTAGAGACACGTCATGGTTTTAACACCTATTATATTGAACTTTTTATAGCATTTAGTTATCCATATATCATAATATTAGATATAAGTTAATCAGACACAGAAGTTATTTTTCCTGTAATGTGAAATCATTTTCTTGCATGCTTAGTATTTGTTTTTATAGTACATAATACTTTGTAGTTAGAACAGAATTAACACAGAAGTGATGGGTTTGGGGTTGTTTTTTTTTTTTTTTTTTTTACAAATAGACAGTGCACCAGTAGTTAGATGAAATGTTGGTTTATGATACTCATATTGGTTACAATTGTAGGTAAACCATGCAACTGGTAGTAAGTCTCAAGAGATCCATGCCAGTTTCCCACAGTCTCTGCATTATTTGCCAAGAACCAAGTAAAAATGTGCATGGAGCAGGTGAACAAGAATTGCATAGAATAAAGGAGGCAACAGCCATTAGAAGGAAACTGCAAGATGTCAAATACAGAGAGGCCATTGACAGAACTGAGTTCATCTTTCATTCAGAACAGACAGTGACAGTCATGTGGCCTTGAAATTGCTATGCCCAACACACTGACAAAGGCAAAATCCAGAGGTTGCAGAAAGAAAGAGCATCTGCAACTGATGTATCACATGTGGCGAGTTGTGGCGATCCCTAAAGACACCAGTGTCTTTAATACAAGAGAGTCCAGTTCTGTGAAACCTATGGACGGAAGATGCTGCATGTTTTGTCAAGAAGTGCACTTTAAACAGAGACTCATCTCTATAACTACTTTCAAGATGAGAGCACAGGTAATGAAGGCAGCTGTATTTGACCACAAAATGAGTGTTCGTTTAGCTGGAATAAATGACTTCATAGCTGCTGAAGGCAAGTACCACCTGACTCGCTACATCCCATTTATGAGGTTTGTGATGAAGAAGAGTGAGGGCACCAAAATTACTGACACAGCAACGCCTCGGCTTCAAAATGAGCTTCAGCATGCAGCCAAATCAAGGCCAGGTTTTGGAACTACCTGAGGTTTGGCATCATTACTGCAACCTTGCAAAGGAAACCAGCATTGAAATTCCACACTCCTACAACAGTTGTGGATCATCATACAAGGAAAAATGCCAATCTCAGATTAGGGATTTATTTCATTTCATTGCCTGATCGGTCTCCTGCTGAGAGACAAACACTCTTTGTTCCAGAGAAGTATAAAGATGTACCCACCTCACAAATGGCCATCCCCATTTACCATCCCCAAGAGACCTATTTCTGTCACTGGTACATGTTGCATTGAAAGTTCAGTGAGATACTTGGTCATGCCCTGGCCAAAGAGGTTTGAGTGTCAGTGAGGATGACGCTTGCATTCCACAGAGCCTATGCATGTTCCTCCACCTGCTGTTTGAAGGCTGATCTCTTCCTGAGAGGGATATTGATGGAGAACGTTGAGAAACAAGAAGCAGTGACATTCAAGGTGCTTAGCTCAAGACATTGTATATAATATGAGTGATGGAATGAAATGGACACCAAAGCATATTGGTTTTGGCTGCCCCCTCTCTCAGGCAAAGTCCAGACAACTTGTTCCGCTTTTCCAGAAGGCTGGCCACTGTGTTAGTTACAAAGGAATCTTGAAGGTGGATACAGCCCTAGCAGAGAAAATCCTACAAGCTATGGATGCTGTTATTCCTCCCAACCCATTCCCAGGAAGTTTGTTCACTATGCAGCCAACAATACTGACATTCATGATGCTTCTCTGGGTGGGGAAAAACACATTCCATGCTACCCAAGTGGTTGCTTGGCAAACAGGGCTTGCCCTTGATCTGGTGTTGAGTGGTTTAAAGCCATCAGATAAAAGCACACTCAATGTTCCTGATGCAATCTACACACTTGTACCAGCCGAGGTGAGAAAGGGTAAAGCTAAATGAGTATTCAAGGACCATGTTTGCAAAGAACGGTACTCTGAAGCTGAAGAAAACTGCAAAGCTGCAGTGCAGGCAAAAAGCTACTGAGACAGCTTTTATAATAAATATCAAAATGAGAGCCCAAGATGTGGATGGACACATTTCAGTCAATTGTACATGACAACAGAAATAACTGTGATTGGATACTTGCCAATCATTCAAGCCTCTGTCCATGAGCTAAACACCGTCGATACTGTTGTAGGAAGGTGCAAGCGTGTCATCCGTGCTTGGGCAGCAGCATGGGTTTCTAACTGTTGATGAAACTCTGTACTGTAAACTGATGGAACTAAAATGGGACACACCAGAGTACAGAGAGTTGCTTATTCCAT
>NW_020664483.1:4745429-4850406 GCF_002925995.2 Terrapene triunguis
AAAAAAAAAAAAAAAAAGCCGCGATCGCGATCGGCGGCAGCAATTGGAAAAAAAAGAAAAAGCCGCGATCGGCGGCAGCAGTTCAGCGGCAGGTCCTTCGCTCCTAGAGGGAGTGAGGGACCTGCCGCCCCCGAATTGCCGCAGGTGCCGCCCCTCTCCCTTGGCCGCCCCAAGCACCTGCTTGTTAAGCTGGTGCCTGGAGCCGGCCCTGATTGGCCTGCTAGACCCAGGGTTGAGTGTTCAATCCTTGAGGGGGCCATTTAGGGATCTGGGCCAAAAATCTGTCTGGGGATTCATCCTGCTTTGAGCAGGGGGTTAGACTAGATGACCTCCTGAGGTCCCTTCCAACTCTGATATTCTATGATTCTATATCTCAATGAACTTTCAAAAACTTATAGGCCAGCAGACACAAGCATCAGATGCCTGGATTGAAAGTAAAGTTCTTGGCCTAAACTCAGCAGAACAAGCTCTGAATGGCATGTCGCATGCCAGGGTGATGGAGGCCCACAAACTGACATTTCAAGCACAGTGGTGTCTGCTTCTTCCACAACGCTTGGACTTGGTGCTTAAGAGCATGTGCTTAAGAGCTCAGTCTGAAAGCTAATCAGCCACACTCTTACGGTGAGCTCACCTCAGTTCATGTTTCACAAGGATTTCGAAATCTCACCTCTGACCAGTAAAGGTAGTGTGAACTTCAGGTTTTCGGTAAGAGTACATAGAAATGGTGGCCCTACTGCTCATGTCCAAGTGTGCCTAGTGTGCCTAGACAGAAGGAAATTGGAAGCCACATCTTTTCACCTTCAAATGTATGCTGCCATTCTTCACAAGATATGACCACACAAACTGTGCAAGGTGGGGTGCCATCTACCTCGCAGAAACGCGTCAGCTACTGGCTGAAGTGCTCAAGGAGTTCCAGCAAGGGAACTTGGTTGTTAAGAGATCATGTCAGAAGTTCAACCATAGGTGAACATGACACTCAAAGACTGACTGTAAATGGGACGAACTGGGGAGATGGTACAAAATTCTATCACCGCTCCCTATATAGACCCCATTGTCACATAGCATCAAGCACCTCAGAACATTGAGGTGTATTTATCCAGGGAGGCAGAGCAGTGCTATCGTCCCCATTTCAGGAATGGGGCACTGAGCCACACCCAAGGTCACACAGGAATTCTGGAGCATAGCAAGGAATTGAATGTGGGTCTCTCAAATGCCAGTTTTGTAGCCTAATCACGGGACCCACTGTCCCATGGTGGTACCATGCTATGTATGCACATTGGAATTAAAGTTTCCCTTTTTTCCACCTCCAAAAAATATCAGTAAGTGAATTTTGAGGTCCAAATATAAATAAAAAACAAAGGCTTTCTATTGCCATGTTCCCAGGACACTAAGAAGCAGAGAAGGTCACTAGAAGCAAAGTGCCAGAGTTCTAAGATCCACGATTATTGCATGTCCCATTCCAGTGCTAAAGGCTGGTGGTGACGTTTGCGTCTGGATCAGAACTTCCCCAGAGTTCAGAGGTGTTCGATTGGACCCTTCTCTGCAAGGATAAGCCAGCATTGGCGCCGATTCCAATGGTGCGCCAGGGCTGGAGCACCCACGAGGAAAAAAAAAAGGTGCTCAGCACCTACCAGCAGCCCAGCGGATCAGCGCCCCCCACCCCTCCAGCACCTCCTACCCGCCGGTGGCCCAGCTGATCAGCTCCTCCCCTTGCCTCCCAGTGCCTCCCGCCTGCTGCAATCAGCTGCTCAGCAGCATGCAGGAGGCACTGGGGGGGAGGGGGAGGAGCGGGGGCAGGAAGACGTGGGGGAGGAGGTTGGAAGTGGCGGGTGGGGGGTTGGGGGAAGAGGTGGAGTGGGGGCAGGGCCTGGGGTGGAACCGGGGTCAAGCACCCCCCGGGAAGAGAGGAAGTCAGCGCCAATGCGAGGAGGAGTCTGTTCCCCACATCCCAGCCTTGAAGGGGGCAGTATTGGAGTTGGACTAGGTTGTTGCGGAGCCACCAGGGGAGCAGGAGACTGAGCAGTAGGCCCCAGCCCTGTGGGAGAGGTGGGGTGGGAGAGCTCTGCAGGGCTGCTCCATTTGCCAAGAGAGGAAGCTCCTCACCCCATGAAGCATCTCTGATTGGCTGCCTTTCCAGAAGGGGTGAAGAAGTGGGGAAGGACAGCCAATCAGAGGGCTTTCTCCATCGACTCACAGGGTTTCTCCATAGTTCCTTAAAAGTGTCTGAAACCCGCAGCCTATAGGGAATCCCCAGGACTGGCAACTCTCGCCATGTCATCTCGGGTCTTGCCCCATTTGGTGTTCTCCCTCTGAAGTTCCAGCTCCCGGAGTCCTGTGATTACATGAGGCTCTCAGCCTGCCTTAAAAATATTTAACCATTCCTCTCTCCACCTATCCCAATCTCTAATCTATCCATTCATCTTGCTCAATCTCTAATATAGCCATCTCTCCCCTGCCCTTTATCTCTCTATCTGCTCTCATTCGTTTCGCTCCCCTTAGCACTGGGCCTCTGCATCTCCCCCCACTTCTTTGCTTCCTCACTCCTCAGGAGGGTTTCCTGGCCTTATTCTCAAATGAGTTGAGCATCCTTTGTGTTCACTGGGGTATGAAGGTGTTCAGCACCTCTGACCATCAGGCCATGGGTCTGCCTTTGCCTCCCTGTCGCCTTTTCTGCTGCTGCAGCTTAGTTAATAAGGTGGCAATATGCAAATGAACTGGAGGGGGAAGGCGAGGATTGGCTAACGGCAGCTCAGCGGTTGTAGTGATATTACTCAGCTATGAGCTGGCTTTGGCCATAGCGTCATAGAGCCCTGGCACAGGATACCTAGGGCCTACGTGGCACCCCTGCCTGCTACAATTTGATCCCAAGCTGGTTCAGGCTGCAGCTGAATCTTGATTCACAAGAGGCTCTAGCCCATACCAGGATGTCAAAGAGCATGCGGAAGCTCAAATGCTGGAGCTCCTTCTGCGGTCCCCTGATCTGCTGCTTTGGGAGAAAGAGGAGGAGGTAGATTCAAAGCTAGGCTGGGACTGGATAGGAAAGGATTGTGGTGGGGGGACGGCAGAGACATAGGGAGTCTCTCTCACCAGCCTTAGATTAGGGGAGAAAGCTAACATGCCATCCATCTCTCCACCCATCTATCACAATCCATAGTCCATCCACTTATCTATCAATATATCTCAATCTCTATCCCATCTATCCATCACAATCTCTAACCTAGCCATTATTTATCTGTCAGCATCTCAATTTTTAATACATCCCGCTCTCTAACCTCCCTAGTGAGTCATCTTTGTCTATTCCATCCATCTGTCTATCCCAATCCCTCATCCACCTTTCTATTTTACCATCCATCCATCTCGTATCATCAATCTAATCTATCTAATTCCATCTCTAAGACAACCTCTAGTTTCTCTGTTTCTATCTAATCTCTAAACTCATCTCTCATCCCAGCACAAATGTGTAGCTCTATCATCTAGTTTCTGTTCTAATCTGTGGTTTTCATTATTTTGGCGGGTATTAATGGCCACAGGGAAGCCCAATTTGATCTTCACATTATAAGTGCTATGGGGCAGGTACAGAGGGTTACAGTATACGTCTCAGCCCTGCTGTCTGAGATATAGGTTAGTTGGGGTAGGGGATTTGGCTTGGGTGTTAAACCCTTAACACAAATGGGGGGGGGTTCTTCCTATCTTTTTATTGTTCTCTTGATCTCGATATCTCCTTTTAGGGGCTGTTGTTAAATAGGGAAGATTGCCAGTTAATATTCCCAGCCAGAGCGTGGGATAGAATCCAGAAACTCTGACTCTTAGTCCCTCTGCTGTAACTACTGCCTCTCATTCCCCCTCCCAGAGCCAGGTACAGAACCCAGGAGTCCTGTGTACTGGAAGAGAGGCAGGGTACCTTGTCCCCTATATATACAGCTCCACCTGATCCTAACTCTCAGGTCTCTCCACAGTTCTGCAGAAGAGATCTTCAGCTTCTCCATCAGTGACTGGGACCCCTGTGAGCTGGAGAGGGTGAGGGTGGATGACGTCTCTCGCCTCTTCCCAGATGACACCAGCATGGAAGGGAACTGTGGGGATATTGAGGTGGTGGCCATGGTTCACAGGACAGAGGATGAAGGGGACTTGCTGGAGGAGATGGACCAGCCTGGGCGAGAGGAGGGTGAAAGTGCGGGAGACAATAATAGAGGTCCCCAGGGTGATGACCTGGGAGGAGAGGCCCCTACTATATTGCACAGGAATGAAGAGAAGCAGCATGGGACACTGGGAGGCCCAGTAGACCAGAGGCAGGGGGGGAGCATCGCCGGGGAACAGGAGCAACCTGGGATCCTGAAAAGGCCAGTCAACCATGGAGAACAGGAGAACTTGGCCCAGGAACAGGGGCACCCTGAGACCCTAGCGGAATCAGTAGGTGAGGAAGAACAAGGGAGTAAGTCCATGGCAGGAGGGGACCACGCCAGGCTTCAGCCACTCACAGGCCAGGTCTGGGTCAAGGAAGTCCCCCTCCAAGCCTGTAGACACAAGGAGGCTTGCCAGCTCCTCCTTCCTGGACAACACCACAGAGAAGTGCCTGCCCCTGTCACCTTCCCTGATGATGTCCCCAGGGGGCAGAAGATTTTGCTGCGATTCCCTGAGACCTGCCTGCCCCGTTCATGCCTCTGGTTACTTGTGGCCTCCGGCTTCCTCCTTTATTGTGTATTGACCCTAGGGCTCTTCCTGAGCTGCTGAATCTCCTCTTAGATCTGCGTGTGACAGGATGAGCAACACATGGGGAACCCAGAAGAGCACCACAGAACCCAGCAGAGCTCCATGTCCCTCACTCTGAGAGCTCAGAGGAGCTCCACACACCTTGGCCTGAAAATGTCGGAGAGATCCATGCTCAGCAGGCAGAGACCACAGCAGAGCTCCAGGCCCAGCTCCTAACCAACATTAAGAAGAATCAAAATGCGTTTTTAAGATGTTCCTGTGTCTAACATGTCACATTCCTTGTTGTGTATCTTGCATCCTACGCGTGCCCCATTCCGTCACAGGAACATTGCCCCCAAGAGGCAGCGGCTGTGAATACACTCACCTCTTTAAGTGCCCGGCATTGTCTTTCCCAGGCCCTCTGACCCAGCAGTTTGCGGCTAACTCGCTTTTACACCAGCTCTCTCGTTGGCCCAGAGCTGGTTGGGAGAAACCCTATTTCTCTAGTGGTGCTCAAGAGCCCAAGCAAAATGAACGTGTATTGGCTGTCTCCGTCCAGTTCTGCCAAACCACAGCGCCAGAGAAGTGGTTTCTTCCATCCATCTGTACTACATGCTCATAGATCTCTCACTAACGGCCCCCTGCTCTCAGCCTCTTCTGGGCCAGGCCTTTCTCTCCTCCTCTGCGTTGTGCCGCACTGAGCTCTGCTGCTCCAGCTCTCGGGGAAGGCACCTGCCGCTGGGAAGAGGGAGACAATAGTGCACACACTGCAAATGGGGCTCACCACACAGCTGGGTGCCCAGGGGATTTTCAGATCAGCTTGGTAGTGATGGCCCCGTCCCTGAGTTTGGGGGCATGGGGCTGGGTTGTGGGTAAGGGGCAGGCTGCTTAGCCAGCATTTTCAATAGCCCTCCCCCACGTGCTAGGAGCTCAGCTGTGTCAGAGGCACCATAAAAACAACAGGGGCAGATGAAGCTCCTGAGGTATCACCCACTCCAAATGTATTAACAAACTCCAGATACACAACAGAGCACAGACGGCTCTGTGAGTGTGTGCGCACATGTGTACGTGAGCAAATCAGAGCACAACTGTGCTGCTCAGGGACTGATTCCCTGCTGTGGTGAGAGCCACTAGGAGAAGAAGAATGTGTGTGTGGGGGGGGGGGGGGAAACCAGTCACAGAGCTGGTTATGGTACCCTGATTCTCTGGGTTAGCCTGCGCCAGCCCTAGCGTGAGTTAGAGCAGCCCAGGAGCTGCTCTAAGTTAGACCAGTTGTGCATAAGGGAACATGCTCCATCTGAGGATTGGCAGAGCTGATGGGAGCTCTGCCATGCCCAGACCCACTTCCAGTGCCAAGAGGGTTCTGGGTCAGTTGGTGCAGAAGCCAACTCTGCTAGTTTTATGCCACTTCGGAGCTCCAGGCATCAGGGAACTCTCTGCTGCCAGGTACTGCCAATTCCGGCTTCTCTGGGCCATTCAGGCCCTGAAAAGTCACTGGCTCAGAGATGAGAATCTGGTCCCTAGGGAGCAAGCAGTTAATCAGGTAATTTGAGGCTAATGCAGGGCCATGGGACACCAGCAGGGGAGTGAAGCGGGGGTTTTGGTTGGGTGTCTCGGATTTGGCAACACCAGCCACTGGCCTCAACACAAATACCAGACCCTGCTATATTTGAGAAAAGCAAGGCTTTCCCTGGCTCAGGGATGGAGGAGACTCTGAGGGGGAAAGCACTCACTGAAGGCATATTTGCTGTTGCTGTTTAGGGTGGTCATGTCCTGGATCATATTAAGGTTCCCATGTGGTAAGCACATTGTCCCTGCTTGCACTGTTTGAGAGCAGAGCAACCATCTCCAGCTTCATGCTGGGTGAGTAGATGGTTCACACGCTATGTATAGCAAAGACTGACAACCATGCATATTTCTGTTCTGTATTTGGAGAGAAAACAAATGATGCAGTCTCATCATATGGTGATAGTTTCCATTCCATTAGTATCTCTGGAGGATGTTAAACAAAAGCTACTAAAGTTAGACATTTTTAAATGTCCAGCAGGTCCAGGTAACTTGCACCCAAGAGTTCTAAAAGAGCTGGCTGAGGAGATCACTGGACCATTAATGCTGATTTTCAATAAGGTTCATAGCCCTAGGGAAGTTCCAGAAGACTGGAAGAAAGCTAGTGTTGTGCCAATTTTTGAAAAGGGCAAACCGGATTACCAGGGTAATTATAGGCTGGTCAGCCTGACATAGATGCTGGGCAAGATAATGGAGCAACTGACACGGGACTTGATTAATAATGAACAAAAGGAGGGTAATGACTGTAATTAATGGAAAGCAACGTGGATTTATGGAAAATAGATCCTAACGGGATATCATTACAAGTTTGGCTGATAAAAGTAATAGTGTTGACATAATATACTTAGACTTCTGTAAAGCATTTGACTCAATGCCACACGAGCAAAAAAAACTAAATATAAAATTAACATGGCACACATTAAATGAACTAAAAACTGGCTAACTGATAGATCTCAAAATGTAACTGTAAATAGGGAACTGTTATCAAGTGGGTCTGTTTCCATTAGGGTCCGACAGGACTTGGCCTAATGCTATTTAACATCTTTATCAATCACCTGGATGAAAACATAAAAGCACCACTGATCAAGTTTGCAGATGACACAAAAATTGGGAGAGTGGTAAATAATGAAGAAGACAGGTCAGTGATACGGGGCGATCTGGATGACTAGAAAGAAACGATAACATCCTATCACACGTTAATACAGTAAGTGAAACAGCGTTGAGTTCAGAGACATTCACCTGGGAATACAACAAGGCACGGTGTACATTTCAGCGGCGGCCACAGCTCTTAAGGTTGCGGTGCAGGAAGCAATGAGGCAGGCGACTTCCTTCCTTCTGTTTCAGCATTCCATCAGATTGTATCAATCACCAATTACATTCTGTTCTGTTTCACCATGCCGCTCTCAATGCTCTCCTGACCCATTATTGTTAGTGGCTGGCTGTTCAGTTCTGCCTGGCAAATGAATGGTCCAAATTCAGAGCAAGGCAGAGCCTGACATGTGTGTTATTGCCTTCCTTCATTAAGCAGTGTCTGGCTTTTGATGTCGGCACTCGGTAGGAATCATTTCAATAAATTCCCATAATCAGTCTACTGGGAATGAAAACATCTGACGTTTCTTAAGCTTACAAGCCACACAATACATGTCAGATTAATAATACACCCTTTTTAAAATTTCTTTTTGTTTCATTCTCTTATATTAGAAATAGGAGAAGGTACTAATTATAAAATTATGCACTGCACTCAAAACAACCATACTGACTGACATCAGGATGAGATAAAACCATGTTGATTCATTTTCCTGTAACGTGCGCTAGGGTAGTGTATTAATATATGACTAACTGGTTGAGTAAACTTGATGTGACCTTTTCCAAAGTTGTTTTGAAATAAGTTTTGTGTATTTCTGTGTTTGCTACGTTGCTGATTGTTGAATCAACTGGAACAGAAAACAGTGTAGAATAAACACTTGTAGAGGATTCTGGTTTGCATCGCATAGCTACCCTTTTACATTTCTCTACACATTGCTATTACATCAACTTCTTACACACACACACACACACACACTAGTCTAAGCACATTTGTCTACGAGTGTAATAACGAGTGTAATAACATTTGTCTGTAAGAAATAACACCTTATGCTGTGATCTGGGGCAGCTCTTATAAACTAAACATAATCAGATCAAATCATTTCTTGGATGGGAGAGCCCAGGAGGAAAAGTAGGCATTGCATACAGAGGATTGCCTGGTAATTTTTGAAAGAGCTGGCGTGTCCCAGCTAAATTACATTTTGGGTAATTACATTCTACATTCCCCCCTGTATTTTCAGTTGGATACAGGATTCTTCTCCACTTCCTGTCCTAAAACATTTGTACAGTGTTACTGTTCATTGTTAAACCGTGGCTGCCCAGAGGTGAATGCATTTCACTGGTGGGCTGTCTGAAGGGATTCCTAGATATTGGCATGTTGTAATTCTCAAAAGTGCCGTGAGTAGGGATGGCCAGAAAACAATTCCATTTCACAAAAAATTTCAAGGTTTCATTCTGATGCAGAATGAAAACAAGACAAGGCCTTTCAAAAAAATGGTGAAAAAACATGAGACGCCCCAGAACAGCCAACTGCCTGGCGCTTAGGGCACTCACCTGAGATGTAGCAGACCCAGTGCCTGCTCTGAACCAGGCAGAACAAAAACTTGTACTTGGATCTTCCACCTCTCAAGCAAGTGCTCTGAATACCGGGCTATGAAGTCAGCCTCTCTGTCACTCCTGTTGGCAGTGTTCCACTTTATATAACTAATTAAATATCCACAGAGCCATAGACACTTGCTTCGATAGCCCAGGGTTTGAGGGCACTTGGCTAGGATGCGGGAGAGACAGGTTCATGCCTCTGCTCTGAATCAAGCCAAACAAGACCTTAAAAATGGTGTCTCCCTCATCCCAGGTGAGTGCCCTAACCACTGGGTTATTGGATGGGTATGGAGACTCACCCTGGACTCGCAAAATGTTTTGGTGAAAGAGCATTTTTCAAAAAAGTTTGGTTGAAAGTTTTTCCACCAGTGCTAGCCATGAGAGTCTTGCAAAGTGCTCTATACAAACCACTGATTTACAATGACTCATCTAGCATTCTCTTTGCAACTTCTTTAATATAGTGGACCTCTTATAAAGCTGTTGAAATTACCTAGATCCTGTGGACAGGTTTATTCTCCATTCATGGGGGATTTTCATGCATAATTCTAGGGCTAATTCCCATAGCCATCACAGGAAGCATGTATTCCTAAATCTGATAGTGAAATTACCCAGGTTGTGCAGCACAGGTGTAAAAATCTCCATGTCTGGTCCAGGGAGGAGTATAAAAACATATTCTGATCAATTCTATAGTCAATAGCTTGACCACACTTTGGTTCATTATGAAATATACTCAAGAAAGCAGATAACCAATGTCAGTCAGGTTTATTAATAGGGTACAGGAAAAAGGTTCTAGATGATGTTAGTCTCTGAAGAGCAGTCCTATGCAGCCATGATACATTCACCTTATGCAGAAGATGGGCTCCCCTAGTTACATATTTTATCTGGTATTTGGTATGATGACAATTTTGTAAGTTACACATTCCTAAAATCCAGCCCATCAGTTTGTCCCAGTTTTAGATATTAATATTCCAGATACTGGGCCGTGAAGGTACTTCCCTAGCTTGTACTAAGGCATAGAACAAATGTATCTTGATTTTGACAAATTTCCTACCTGCTTATGTCAAATGGTTACTTCAGCAAATGCAAGATGCTATGGAATACTTAGCAAAAGTGAACAGGATTATGGTATATGCCAGTTTAGGCTATATCACTGTTGCAATATTTATGCTCAGTGTTATTGGTGCTTAATTCATACATACATTCATTCATACATACATGGTGTGGATAATACATATTAACATGATATATATTATGTATATATAAATAGTACAGTGACTAAAGTGAAATCCCTACAAGCTTCATGGATGCTTTTTAAAGACACCATAATAGAGGCCCAACTTAAATGTATACCCCAAATTAAGAAACACAGTAAAAGAACTAAAAAAGAGCCACCGTGGCTTAACAACCATGTAAAAGAAGCAGTGAGAGATAAAAAGGCATCTTTTAAAAAGTGGAAGTCAAATCCTAGTGAGGTAAATAGAAAGGAGCATAAACACTGCCAAATTAAGTGTAAAAATGTAATAAGAAAATCCAAAGAGGAGTTTGAAGAATGGCTAGCCAAAAACTGCAAAGTAATAAAATGTTTTTTAAGTACATCAGAAGCAGGACGCCTGCTAAACAACCAGTGGGGCCCCTAGACGATCGAGATACAAAAGGAGCGCTTAAAGACGATAAAGTCATTGCGGAGAAACTAAATGGATTCTTTGCTTCAGTCTTCATGGCTGAGGATGTTAGGGAGATTCCCAAACCTGAGCCAGCTTTTGTAGGTGACAAATCTGAGGAACTGTCACAGATTGAAGTGTCACTAGAGGAGGTTTTGGAATTAATTGATAAACTTAACATTAACAAGTCACCGGGACCAGATGGCATTCACCCAAGAGTTCTGAAAGAACTCAAATGAGAAGTTGCGGAACTATTAACTAGGGTTTGTAACCTGTCCTTCAAATCGGCTTCTGTACCCAATGACTGGAAGATAGCGAATGTAACGCCAATATTTAAAAAGGGCTCTAGAGGTGATCCCGGCAATTACAGACCGGTAAGTCTAACGTCGGTACCGGGCAAATTAGTTGAAACAATAGTTAAGAATAAAATTGTCAGACACATAGAAAAACAAACTGTTTAGCAATAGTCAACATGGTTTCTGTAAACGGAAATCGTGTCTTACTAATCTATTAGAGTTCTTTGAAGGGGTCAGCAAACATGTGGACAAGGGGGATCCAGTGGACATAGTGTACTTAGATTTCCAGAAAGCCTTTGACAAGGTCCCTCACCAAAGGCTCTTACGTAAATTAAGTTGTCATGGGATAAAAGGGAAGGTCCTTTCATGGATTGAGAACTGGTTAAAAGACAGGGAACAAAGGGTAGGAATAAATGGTAAATTCGCAGAATGGAGAGGGATAACTAGTGGTGTTCCCCAAGGGTCAGTCCTCGGACCAATCCTATTCAACTTATTCATAAATGATCTGGAGAAAGGGGGTAAAAAGTGAGGTGGCAAAGTTTACAGATGATACTAAACTGCTCAAGATAGTTAAGACCAAAGCAGACTGTGAAGAACTTCAAAAATATCTCACAAAACTAAGTGATTGGGCAACAAAATGGCAAATGAAATTTAATGGGGATAAATGTAAAGTAATGCACATTGGAAAAAATAACCCCAACTATACATACAATATGATGGGGGCTAATTTAGCTACAACGAATCAGAAAAAAGATCTTGGAGTCATCGTGGATAGTTCTCTGAAGACATCCATGCAGTGTGCAGAGGCGGTCAAAAAAGCAAACAGGATGTTAGGAATCATTAAAAAGGGGATAGAGAATAAGACAGAGAATATATTATTGCCCTTATATAAATCGATGGTACGCTCACATCTTGAATACTGCGTACAAATGTGGTGTCCTCATCTCAAAAAAGATATACTGGCACTAGAAAAGGTTCAGAGAAGGGCAACTAAAATGATTAGGGGTTTGGAACGGGTCCCATATGAGGAAAGATTAAAGAGGCTAGGACTTTTCAGCTTGGAAAAAAGGAGACTAAGGGGGGATATGATCGAGGTATATAAAATCATGAGTGATGTGGAGAAAGTAGATAAGGAAAAGTTATTTATTTATTCCCATAATACAAGAACTAGGGGCCACCAAATGAAATTAATGGGCAGCAGGTTTAAAACAAATAAAAGGAAGTTCTTCTTCACACAGCGCACAGTCAACTTGTGGAACTCCTTGCCTGAGGAGGTTGTGAAGGCTAGGACTATAACAGTGTTTAAAAGAGAACTGGATAAATTCATGGAGGTTAAGTCCATTAATGGCTATTAGCCAGGATGGATAAGGAATGGTGTCCCTAGACTCTGTTTGTCAGAGGGTGGAGATGGATGGCAGGAGAGAGATCACTTGATCATTACCTGTTAGGTTCACTCCCTCTGGGGCACCTGGCATTGACCACTGTCGGTAGACAGGATACTGGGCTAGATGGACCTTTGGTCTGACCCAGTACGGCCATTCTTATGTTCTTATGTTATATTTATATGCTGGCCAGCATATATTAGTCAACAAATATAAATTAGACCATGCAGAAATAGAAAATAATAGTGGGCTAGATCCTCAGTTTGTGTCCATTAGCATAGCTTCATTGACATCAATATAGTCATGCAAATTTACATCAGTTGAGGTTCTGGGCTTATGTCTTTTACTGATTCTAAATCACAACTGATTTTTTCCCCTAATCAGAAGAGGATCTCTCCAGCTTCTAAATATCAATTTTTTCTTTATTTGTTGTCTCTGACACATTATAAACCCATCATTAACTGTCTTTTACTATGCGCTTGTATAGCACGCGGCATAACAGGCCACGGTCAGATAGGTGCCTCTGGATGCTATTGTAAGACAAATATAAACTGCCTGGCCCAGTACCAGTTTCTGGGCTTTGTTGCAGAGTCACCCAGGGGAAGGACAAGTGAATTCACAAACCTTTTTTTTTTGCACCTTTGATGACATGCTTGATGGCACTTTGAATGGTAACAAGGAACAAAACGAAACACAGTGTGTGAATTCAAATCAGTGGGGCCTGATGCTATTCACCAGTGGGTACTGAAGGAATTAGCTGAAGAAATATCAGAGCCTCTACAAACTCATGGATGACTGGAGAAGGGTTAACGTAGTGCTCATCTTTAAAAAGGGGGTGGGAAGGAGGAGCCGGGGGATTATAGACCAGTCAGCCTGACTTCGATACCTGGGAAGCTACTAGAGCAATGTATAAAACAATCAATTTATGAATACTTGGAGGATGAAGGGCTGATCACTAGCAGCCGGCATGGATTTGCCAAGAACAAATCATGCCAAACCAGCTTCATTTCCTTCTTTGACGGGGTAACTGGTTTGGTGGATAGGGGGACAAGCGGTGGAGATAATATACCTGGACTTCAGCAAGGCTTTTGACACAGTCCCACATGACATTCTGATAAGTAAGCTAGAGAAATGCGGGCTTGGTGGAACTACCATTAAGTGGATACATAATTGGTTAAACAACTGCAAACAAAGAGTAACTATTAGTGGAATGATGTCAGATTGGAGGGCGGTCTCAAGTGGGGTTCCGCAGGGATCTGTTCTGGGTCCGTGTTGTTTAACAGCTCTATTAATGACCTGGATGTAGGAATAGGGAGATACTTTGGAGATGACACAAAGCTTAGGGGGTTGCCAACACTTTGGAGGATAGAGCTAAGATTCAGAGGGATCTTGATAAACTGGAGAACTGGGCTATAGACAAAATGAAATTCTGCAAAGACAAATGTAAGGTGCTACACTTACAGAAGAAAAACCAAATGCACAAATACTGAATGGGGGATAACTGACTTGGCAGCAGCACTGCTGAGAAGGATCTGGGAGTTGTGGTGGATCGCAACCTCAACATGAGTCAGCAATGCAATGCTGTTGCAAAAAAAAAGCAAATGCAATTTTGGGTTGCATTAACAGAGGCATAACAGGCAAATTATGGAAGGTGATAGTACTGCTTTACTTGGCACTGGTTAGGCCTCACCTGGAGTACTGTGTCCAGTTTTGGTCACCAATGTATAGAATGGAGGTGGAGAAACTGAAAAGGATGTAGAGGCGAGTGACAAAGATGATCAAAGGGATGGAATGCAAGCCATATAAGCAAAATCTGAAGGACCTGGTTATGCTTAGTTTGGAAAAGAGGAGATTATGGGGGGACATCATAGCGGTCTTCAAATATTTGAAAGGTTGCCATTGAAAAGATGGAGAAAATTTGGCCACGGAGGGCAGGACAAGAGGCAATTGGTTCAAACTACAGCATAACAGATTTAGATTAAATCTCAGGAAAAACTTCCTAACGGTAAGACTAGTAGGACAATGGAACAGATGCCTCGGGAGGCTGTGGAAGCTCCTTTACCGGAGGTTTTCGAAAGGAGTGTGGATAGCCCTCTGTCTTGGATGGTTTAGACACAACAAATTCTACATCTTGGCAGGAGGTTAGACTACATGACTCTTGTAGCCCCTTCTAACCGTATGATTCTGTGCCACATATTGTGAGAAACCAGGGGAAATAATTGCTTGCCAAATAGATAAAACCAATTGGACTTCAAATTTCTAAACACAGAGGATGAAATCTTGGTGCCAGTGGCAAAAAGCTCATTGATTTCAATGGAACCAGGGCATCAACCTTACTACTGGCCACAGACCCATGAATAATCTATCAACCATCCTATCTAGAGAGATATTTTGGGTACATATACAGCCCCCATCAGCCTGGTGTCTGAGCACATTCAATCTTTCATGGATTTATCCTATCACTACCCCAGGGAAGGAGGGCAATATTATTATCCCCATTGTACAGGCGAAGAACTGAGGCACAGAGAGTAACTGACTTGCCCAAGGTCACGCAGGGCATCAGTGGCAGAGCATGGACTACCCAGTGCTCCCAAGTCCTAGCCTAGTGTCCTAACCACTGGACCATCCTTGCTCTCCATTAGCTGCTGCCACCATACTGTTTGTAGCTGTTGGGTTGTTCCTCTCTTTCTCCATAATGCTGGCAACTATTGTGACTTGGGGCATTGCCCTCTTTGTCTGAAAATGGGTGGGGGTTGGGAGAGGAGAATAGGCTTTAGTTTAACACAAGCTGGTGATGAATTTTCAGGGACTCCTACCAGGTTTTGCTTACAAGTTTCGCTTACCGTCCCTAGAACTGCACTGTACACAGAGGGGAAAGGGCGCTCATTTCATTAATAGGTCTGACACCAGTCTGGTTCAAATCTGGCTGTCATTTCCTGGATCATCCTCTCAGCTCTAATGGCTTCATAAAAGGTAATGTCAATAGATTTAGAGTTGTTGTTCCAGAAGCTGCAAGCTAACTGCCTCTGCTTCACATGCTACATGCCCTTGTGGCCTCTCTCACTCTCTCTAGACCCTGTGTCCTGTAGAGCTAAATTATGCAGCAGGGATGCTGGAATTCTGTGGCAGCAGGCTCACTGGGATCATGCAATGCTCTCTCCACCTTCTCACCTTCCCTAGTCAAGTCAGTGCAGAATTCCTGGTGTATATTTCACCCCCAATTCAATGTAATGCTGCTTCTCCGCTTACGTTAATCAATGTGTAGCAAGATTTCTGTAGCGGCAGTACATTGGGGAAATTATAAAGGGTTACTGACTGAAGTATCCTTTGTTCTCTGGGTGTATCGACTTTGCAGGACCACCTGTGTGGAAGCCATCTCAAAGCAGTCAGCTTTTGGGAGAGTGTGTGCAGTCCTGTTCAGTCCCAGAATTCTAGAGCCAAGGGTCTGAAAGCCCCTGCCTCCCCCAACACATCCTTTAAATCTCTGCCGTAGAGGGGAAGGGAAAGGGCCATGCTGGCTCTGCAGAGGTGGTACATTTGGAGAACCAAAGTTACGTTGGTTAGTATGCTCTTTCTGACATTGCCCCATCAGCTAGCAATGAAGAGGGACAGGGAGAACAACAGTGACGGTTCCAGGGTGAACTGTACCTTTGTCCCCTCACTCCATCCCACCATGGAAACTCCTTTCAGGGGACAAGCCCATCACCTGCATGTCTCTCAGAGTGGAGTCCCACGATTGATCCCAGCTTTAGACGAGGTCCCCAGGTTATCCCAGCCCTGTTTACCAACCCCGTTTCCTCAGCAGGTCCAATTCAGTTTGGCTCCTGCTATATGCTCCCCTCAGCTGTGAACAGTAGGGCTTTGTCTACACTAGAAAGGGTTTGCCAGCAGAGATGGGGTGGGCAAACTTTTTGGCCTGAGGGCCACATCAGGGTTCCGAAACTGTATGGAGGGCCGGGTAGGGAAGGCTGTGCCTCCCAAAACAACCTGGCCCCCGCTCCCTATCCACCCCCTCCCACTTCCCGCCCCCTGACTGCCCCCTCAGAACCTCTGTCCCATCCAACCCCCCCTGCTCCTTGTCCCCTGACTGCCCCCTCCCGGGACCTCCTGCCCCTAACCGCCCCCCTGGGATCCCAACCCTATCCAACCCTCCCTGTTCCCCATCCCCTGACCGCCTCCCCAGAACCTCTGCCCCATCCAACTACCCCCTGCTCCTGTCCCCTGACTGCCCCCCGGAACCCCCTGCCCATTATCCAACCCCCTGCCCCACTCCCCACCCCGTTACCATACCGCTCAGAGCACCAGGACAGGCAGCCATGCCGCCGCGCTGCCCGGCAGGAGCTCGCAGCCCCGCCGCCCAGAGCACTGGCGGCACGGCGAGCTGAGGCTGCAGGGGAGGGGGGACAGCAGGGGCGGGGCAGGGAGCTCAAGGGACGGGCAGGACGGTCCCGCGGGCCGGATGTGGCCCACGGGCTGTAGTTTGCCCACCTCTGCAGTAGAGCTATACCTCTACCAGTCAAGCTATACTGGCAACCCCTCCTAGCGGAGATAGAGCTTATACCAGTAAGAGAGTGATTTTGCTGGTATAGGTTATACCAATTCCCTGAATGGAATAAGCTATACCCAGAAAAGTACTTTTTTGCTGCTATAACTGCATCTCTAGTAGGGCTTTTGCCAGAATAGCTGTGTCAATCAGGGGTACAAAAAATAACCCCCCCGACTAACAAAGCTATCTAGGCAAAAGTTTTAAGCATTCCCCAGGACTAGGTACACACACTAATACCAAGCAGTTTCCGACAAGCAAAATATTATTTATTTATCCATAGAAACGCAGCAATTAGAGAGGAAAGGGTTAAAACAACAAACAAATATTTTGTCAGGTCAGGAAGCCCTGAGCCCCACCCTCTTCCCCATTTCCATGGCAGAAGAAATCCAGGGAGGAGACGGTAAGACAAAGATCAAACACGTACATAAGAAAAAAACAACTATGCACATAAAAAGTGGCTCCTTTGCTCAATCCACTAACCCTTCTTCCCCACCCAACACAAAGTACACCTCAGCCACTAAGGAGAATTCAGGCCAGATTTAAAGGAACTCAGGACCAGATTTTCAAGGGCTCAGCACCCACAAGGGGCAGGGGGGCATTTGCCAGAGCGCTGAGCTCCCATTTTGACACCTAAATAAGGGCCAGGTTTTCAAAAGCACTCGGTACTCAGTCTGCACCCAATCTGCTGAGTGCTTTGAAAATCTAGCTACTTATTCTGGGGCACCAGAAAAATCTGGTTGCAGTTGTGGGCAATGATCACTTACAAAAGTCTAGCCCTATCTGCAACTACTGGACAGGCAAAGTCATTTTCACTTGTCTGACAGCAGTATCACAGCCCTGGTCAAGCTCCCCCTGCTGGCCAGGCTGCTGTGCGTAAACCCACATGCTGCGCCCATGTGCATTCATAAGCTTCCCTTTGTCTGGGCAGACTTCAGTCACTGTCTTTTTTTGGGGGAGGGGGGCTCTCTGGCACACTTCCAGGGCACAGATTCTCTGTCTGGTACCCATCTGGAAGTAGGACCCAACACCCCAGCAGCCCTAGGCCTCCATGCCCTGTGCGGACCCCCCGAGCTTAAGCACCCCTTTCTCAGCGCTCCACTTTGTGGACGCTCTAGTTTACGGTTTAATCCTTCAGAGACTCGTGATAGTTGAAGCAAATGGAGACAGGCTTTGCTGAAGGATTCCTGAACCCAATCACTCTTCACTTTAGACAGCTCAAGAGAGATGCAGAAGTAGGCAAAACAACATATACTTCTATGCCCGTCCCTGCCTCAGTTTCCTCATCACTCTTGAGCATTCTGTGGGATTTGACCAGAGTCCCCTCTTCTGGACTTTACTCCTCCAGCGCATACTTCTCTTCCTGCTCTGGTCGGTGAGTGACAGCTGCTCTGAGCAGACCTGGTCCTTTCATAGACTTCCAGACCACATGACTCTTCTGGTCACTCTCATACCCCCTGTCAGGTGACCAGTTGCCTAGTTACCAACTTGGACTGTTTTTCTGGGCAGTAGCTAGCATGATGTATTGAAAACTGTGTTAAAATTGTGATCACTTTAAAATTCTCAGGGGGTTTTCTAGTCCTGCTTGCAGACTAGGGGGCTTTCTAGACACGCATGTCAGTTTGCAGACAGACAGCTACAGTAAGGTTGGGTGTGTTGTGTCTCTATTTTTTTTAAGGGTTAGGGTTTAGGGTTCTTGTGTTTTATTCTGGATTCTAAGAAATACAGTCGTGTTACATTGCAGCCTTCCAACAAGAGTATTTTATGTTTATCTAACTTCTCTGTGTGTACGCTGCAAAACATAACAGCCAGTTTATCAACCTAGAGTGACTAGAAGACCATCAAAATGTAATGACCCACCACTGTTAACTCTGGGTCAACACCCCTTGGAATTTCAGTCCAACACTCAGATAAAAAGACAACAGAGGGCACAGACCCACCTTGCAATCAAAACGGAGCTGATCGTTTGCGATAGAAACATGCAGAGAGTTCATAATGTCAATCAGAATTCCTAGGCAGGCAGACAGATAGATTCCCCAAATTGCTGCAAGCAATGCCCAGAGTCCCCAGTCAGCAATGGTGGATAATTTTTCCCTCTCTGCTGGTAACAGCAAAGGTGTAGTGGAACAATTTGCCTGGAATGCTTGGATGGTCAGAGAGCGTGAATCATCATGTTCATTGGCACTGAGGATTAACAGTGCGTCTCTTCAGGATTCCTGTTTACAAGATTAAAACAATCTCTAGCAACGCTTTTTAGTGCGCAGCACTTCCGGATATTGCCGGATATTGCCAGAATATCAGACATCTGCGTAGGCACATGCTGGCCTGGTAGGGGTTTACTTCTGAACAATGTTTGTATTGTCTGGGCAAATCAACACCAACATGACTGAACATCCACCACAGCAGCTGGTTCCTGTATAGCTTAGTGTTTTAAGCCTGGCAATTTTGTGCCTATAGCGAGAGCGTATGATTGCCTTGACCAGATTTAGTGAGTAATAATCATCATTTTGCAGTTAATGGATCTGAAGCAACCACCCACGAGAACTGCAAATTATTGGCCCCCAGATTTTTTTTTAATTAAAGGTCAAAATGATTCTTTTTCTTCATCAGATTTTCCTTCATTTTAGGTTAATAGGATTCAGAATTGGATGACTGCTGCGACAACTGTGGGGTGCAGCATGATCTAATGCAGTGGTACTCAAACTTTTGTACTGGTGACCCCTTTCAAATAGCAAGCCTCTGAGTGTGACCCCCCCTTATAAATTAAAAAGACTTTTTTATATACTTAACACCATTATAAATGCTGGAGGCAAAGCAGGGTTTGGGGTGGAGGCTGACAGCTTGTTACCCCCCCTGTAATGACCTCGTGACCCCCTGAGGGGTCCCAATCCCCAGTTTGAGAACCCCTGGTTTAATGAGCAGAGTACCCGGACTGGGAGTCAGGCGACCTGGGTTTTATTCCTGGTATTGCCATTGACCTGCAGCAAGTCGTCCTTCTAAATAAGAAACGAAGGACTTGCAATGTGATGACGAAGGTAAGCAGTAGGGCCAGGTTCCCCATTGCCCTGCACCTTGTGTTGTCATTACACCTGTGTGAATGAATGCAGAGAAGGGTGTAGAACGGTGCCAATACAGAACAGTGCAAAGTGAGAGTAAAATGCTACTGGTGTAAATGACTCCACAAAATTCATGGGAATGGAGAATTAGGCCTGAATTAGTGTTTTGCATGGAAAGACAGGACCAGAGCCACAGATGATGCAAATTGGCATGGCAACAACGGAGCTACACCAGAGGATCTGACCCATTGTCTCCAGTATGTTTCCTCCGTAGTAGTACTTTGCTCAAGCACATCTTGTTCCTCACTCACTCAGTGCATTAGACCCCTATAATTATATAGGATAGTTAGCACCTTTGATTGATAGAACACCTTTCATTGCAGGAGATCTGTGTTCAGCCCATAGGCACCTCCCACCCACTCACACTGGGGGTGGAACATGGCAGCTATTCTATGCCAGCAACTCCATTACTGAGGGGCAGCGAAGAATAACGTAGTCAACTGAGACTGCAGAGGGGAATGAAGGAGGCAGAATGCTATAGCACAAGTTGGCACCTGGTCAGGAATTTGGTTAACCATGCCCTGTTCTTGCAAACAAAACAAACAAAACAAACCACCCTGTGCTAGGTCATGCCCATGGGGGGGCACTCAGCAGCACTCAGTTTTACATCTTATCCAAAAGAACTTACAAGGTTTTCCAGTTGACAGCGTTCCAAGCTCGGCTACAAGTTCTGAAGAGGCTGAGGTGTCAAATTCCTCACCACCAGAACCCTGCAAGGTAAAAGCCTCTTTCCGACAGACCTTTTCCTAGCTCCCCACCACACTACCCCCTCTCGCTCGACTGTCTCCATCTCTGGCCCCCTCTCTCCATACAGCTGCCAGCTTATCTTTCTGACTTCTTCTTTGGACAGCTGATTTCTCCAGCGAGTAGGCAAGCCAGCTCCCATGCCCCTTCGGGCCTGTCCTTCACGTCCAGAGAGGTGTGGTGGTAGGCCGTACCATGAGTACCCTGGCCCTGCTGCTCTCAAAGAGCACTCCTGTGTGGCAAGAAGGATAAGAAACAAGCAAGACAGCTGGGGCTGAAAATCGGCATAGATCCATGGAAGTTAATGCCAGTTACACCAGCAGAGGATCTTGACCCAGGTTTGGAAAAAAACACTCCAAGTCTGTCTCTGTCCTCTGCCAGCTAGATCTGATGTGGTTCCTGAACATCTTTGACCTAAACATCAAACTAAGTCGGGCACTATACCCAGCTGTTGCATTGAACATAACGGCACAAACAAATGGATTTCAGCCAGTTTGCCTAACCAGTTCTAATTCAACTTCTGTCTGGACCTACTTTTCTATCCCCACACCGCTGCAGAGTCAGCGGGCCCAATCCTTAGCAGGCGTAAGTTAACATCGCTCCATTGAGCTGGCTCAGATGTTCTGATTTCAGGTGAGTCAATCCGCCAAGCAAGTGCCATGTTCTTTATTAGCGGTGGGAACACTAGAACAATTTAAGAAGCTCATACAAAAAATTCCTTCCTCCCCCTAGCCTCCCTATAAGACTTACTTTCAACTTCAGTCCAGTCTCTCCCTCCAAGCCTATGGGGAATTTTCAAACTCCTTGCAAGGTGGGTACTGCTGCTGAATCTTGACATATTCCCTTAGCGCTGGCACCATGTTGTTTTAGCACAGACAGATGTGTATAGACGCTGGTGCAGTCAACAAGTGATGATCTGTAGTGAGCTTTACATGAACCCCACGTCTTTGTGATACGCAAACTGGCTGATGCTGCATCCCGTTTGGCCACATGTCAGCAATCGGCGGGTTTTCATATTTTATATTTGCTGCCCCTTGAGATTTCCAGCATGGCCTCTCCATCAACTTCTAACCGCAGAAGTAATCGCAAGTACAGTGAGATAATGACCACTGCACAGGGTGGAGGGCCAACAGATATTTTTCTCTTTCCCCTGTCCTGCAGGCATTGCTTGATCATCTTACTGAGCTCTTGTGCCTGGAAGGGGTCTGACTTCACGCAGCACACGGCCAGAACTGGGGGTTGCAGGATGGAAGCTCAATGACTGCTCATTGTTAACAGTGAGTGCTGGCAGTGCAGGGCCGGTGTATTGCAATTAAACACAAGTAGCCAACCCCCTAATGTCAGTTCTGCTTACTCAGTTCTGCCAAAGGTGAGCATCACCCATGGAGCCCACCACATGGACTTTCAGGAGCTAGCCAACAGCACAGAGACCATCCAACCCCCTAACCAATGCTGAGCCCCACAGACGTAAGAGGAGCCAGAGGGGCTGCTCCAATTTACAGTGCCTATTGGGCTGTGTCACTCGTGGTGCGGAATCACTACTGTAGCACCATGATGGAGACGGCCCAATGGCATTCTCCCTACACCAGGGCTTGCAAAAGGAGCTGTCCAGGGCTGATTCTGCCGATCCCAGGCTGTTTCTGGGATGGGGGAATTCTTCCCACCCCCTCGAGGCATCTGTCTAGCCCCATACGCTGCCACAGTGACATATAAGGGCTGGGATGGGCAGAGAATCTCTCCCAGAATTTGGTCACTACCGCAAAAACGACTAATTAAAGTGGGAAAGGAAACGGTTACATTCAGATTGCCGTTTACTGACTGAACCTGGACTAAAGTAAGACGTAACCTACCCTTTGTTCCTGTGATGAATCTGGTTCAATGTCCAGGCAAACTGATGCCCAATAGGCAGATCCTACTGTAGGCAGTTACTCCATCAAAGGGTGTGGGTCAAGTCAAGGACTGGCAGCTACAACCCCCCCCCCCCCCCCGCATCTTGCTATGGCACGTAGGATTGCCGCTTAAGAAGCTACCCCGGTCAGCAAAGCAATTAGTGTGACCTTACACGTTCCAATAGAAACAACCCCAGCAGGATGAAACAGCTTGCATTCACAGGGCTCCGGCTCCACAAAAGACGTTAATGACACAGGGGCAGAGGAGCCAAGCGTGGGCAAGGAGACACGCAGAACAAAAGAGGCAAGCAGCCTGAGCAGCTGTATTAATAGCAACAACCTAGCACCAGCCATGGGCGCAGCCATCTTTGTTTGTAGTGGTGCAGCTGTCCTTCTCATTGCTGGCCTTAGCAATTTTGCGTGAGCCTGCAAAAGAGTTTCAACACCCCATCCCCACAAACATAGCCTCCTCCTTCCTGCCATGAGCAATCGCACCACAATACACGGGGCCGAGGGCTGGGTTGAGGGAGGTGCAGTGAAATAATTCCTTGGGGCATTCTTGCACTTAAATGACACATTTTATGAATGTGCTGATTAATGGGCTAGTGGTTAGTACACTGCCCTAGGACTCAGGAGACCAGGGTTCAACTCCCTGCTCTGCCACAGACTTTCTACATGACTTTGGATAAATCACTGGGCCCTCAGTCTGCCTCTGTAAAAAGGGGGTAATAGCACTCCCACAGGTGTGTGAGGATAAATCTATTAATGACTGTAAGGTGCTCAGAGACTACAGTGACCAGGGCCAAACAAATATCTAAGATAGATCTATAAGCTGCTTGGGCTGGACACTGCACTGTCACCAGTGTTCTAAAACTGTACACCATGCCCCCCATGTTTGCTGTTTTCAGCTACCTCTGTTTTGTGGGCGTCCATCTTCAGACACAAAGCAGGCTGGTGTGCAAAGAGTGAGCCTGTATCAGAAAACTGGGGAGCTCAGAGAGGGATGCTCTTAAAAATCAGGGGAATTTTCAAAGCTATGGGCAAGCAGTAGAGGATTTCTGAACGTTTGCTCCCTGCTCTGACTGCAGGAGTTGCCTGATGCTAACTACGCATTCAGCATCCAGATAGCGCTTGCTTCCCTGGGGCAATAGATTGCACTATTCCAGGTAGGATGACCAGATGTCCCGATATTACGGTGTCTGTCCCGCGTCCCGACCGATCTTTTTTTTTTGCTCTGCCGGCGGGCTAGCATTTCAGCAGGAGGCTGAGCAGAGTCTATGTGGTGACCATTGTGTAATGGGAGGAGCACACGTAGACCCAGGAGACAGACCGACGGTATCAGAAATGCAAACGCCACTTGGGGCAGTATCGACAACTCATCCCGTCAGCTAGATGCCTGCTCAAAAGAGAAGGGATGCAGAAAAAGGGGACTATTGCAGCAGACTTTAACCCCAAATCCTTACATGAAAAGAAAGGGCTAGACTACAGCAGGAAATATCAACTGCCAGCAGCAGCTTGGACCAGTGAGCAGCATATTGAAGCAGGGGCAGTCACCTGTGTCATGGTAAGTTCTGATCTGGGATCTTTATGTGAAGATGGGGAGAGGGCAGAGTTGCTCTGTATGAAATGGACTAGCTCCTGTGGTTGAAAATGTACAAACAATAACCAGGGACGGCATTGACTGAACACTACTCAGCTTTCCATGTTTACAAGAAATCAACACTACATTGCATGCTATGCATCACCTGCCATGCATGCCCTGCAGTCAATTAAAAGGATGGGCCCAGAACTGAAGAGTACTCTCTATTCCTAGTTCTACCTGATGTACTAAAAGATTCCTTGGATGCACCAGAAATGTGTCTCTCTCGGCAGCAAGATCTGGGCTAAGATCAGAAGGAAAATTGATCACTTTAGATATCTCAGAAGGGGAGTTAATGGCTAGGCACATGGCTCATGGGCAGAGAGTAGTGTGCCTATCTGACCAATGGGTGAAGGAAGGGGAATGACTGATGGGAAAACAAGGTTCTCTCATTGGCTACTGGCAAATCAACCAAAATAGAGACCTTACTATGCTGGATAACAACAGCCTGAGCTGTTTATGTCAGAATGTACAGTCAAATTAACCCCGAATGACCTAAATAGTTAACCAGGCATCTCCATAGCTCATGCACACCCCCTCACTCATACTCACTGCAGGTACGTCTCACTGACAGCAAAGAGAAGGGACCCCCTGATGAACTGCGTACGTCTGCCTTATCAAAAAGCCACCTACAGGCCTAGACACAAATGTCTCTCAGCTCGGGCAGGAGGTCACACCATTCCCTGATGTCCTTCCTTTAAACAAGCCGATGTTTCAGATACTGGCTGTAACTCACATATTCACAGTACGATCACTGCAGACCCCCTATTGGGATCTGCAAGATGCATTCCCTCATACCCAGCTATGTATGCACGTACCAGTCTCACAGGCTGATGGCCCTGCACAACGTAGCAGAACCAAAGACATACACTGAACCGGAGAGGAGAACAGCTTAAACAAGTAAGTCGACAGAAGGAAAAAGAACAAACTGTTGTGATACTCAGAGGCTGGCACGTGGATCAAAGCAAACACCATCCCTTAGCAGGAACGATTTGTGTTTCCACTGTCAGTTGTTCTTGGGCAGCCCCAAAATGTGTTCCATGAGCTCTGCACTCTCCTGCAGAAACACACACCAACCGCAAAACATGTAGGGAACAGATAGAATTCAACAGCCCCTTATCTCGGCGGCACGCCAACCAAACCACAAGGCTGCTGCCAGTGGGGAGCCAGCACCACAAGGACAACGGTACTCGGGGAAGGAAGACTACAGAGAGCCAGCGCTCAACACTACACAAATTGTGCAAGAGGCGGCAAAGGGCGACGCAGCAGCCAGTTTCTATTAAATGCAATAGATTCTATCCAGCCAGGAAACAAAGCATGTATCACTCCCTCCCTCTCCACAGCCCAGCTTGGCCAGAAACTGCTACTCCATATGGGAAGACCCATAATGTCTCAATCCTATTTGACAAAAATAGCCAGCTATTCAGAGTCATGGCTTAAAAGCAATAAGAATGTAGGAACTGACAGACTGGAGCAGATCCAGGGTCCATCTAGTCTAGTATCCTGTCTCTGATAGTTACCAATACCAGATGCTTCAGAGACAGGGTGTAAGAAATCCTGCAGAGGCAGCTATGGGATAATCTGCCTCCAAGAAAAATTCCCTCCTAAACCCCAGTAGTTAGAGGTTGGTTTGTGCCCTGAAGCAGTTTGTATCCTTTCCAAACTCATTTTGTTTGTTGGGGTTTTTTTTTTAATCCTTTCCTTGTTATTGTAGCTCTTGATAGTCTTGTCATCTAATTCAATCCTGTTTTTGAATCCTGCTAAGCTCTTGGCCTCAATGACATCTTGTGGCAATGAGTTCCACAGGCCAAGCATGTACCAAGTAAAAAAAGTTTACACTCTTATAAAGTTTTAAATCTGTGCGTTTCCCTTTGGCAGTTATTGTTTCTGTATTGAGAGACAGGTTGAATAGAAATGCCTGATCTAATATCTCCAGACCATTCATTATTTGGCTCTTATTTCTCTCCTCTCTAAGGAGAAACAGTCCCCAGTCTTTTCACTCTCTCTTCCCATGGAAGTATTTCCATGTTTCTAATCACATGTCTCAGGACACACTTATTCCTCCTGTATCCTTTTAGAAAGAGAGGATGCCCAGACTTTCACAAAAAGTATCTGCTTTCCATAGAAAATTTCAGTTTTTCGTCAATCAAACACTCAAGATTTGATTTTTTTCTAATCTGAAACGGTGCTGAGATCACTCATGGGAGTTGTAGTTTGGATGCCTCATGCTCTCATTTTTCTTTTATGGGCCAGGCTTCTCATCCAGACTTGATCTCCCATGACGCACTGTATCCATGCAACTGCCATGATGCAACACCTCCCACCAGCAAAAGGGGAGACCATGGTGCATCATGGGAGATGTAGTCCAACCAGGAAGTTGGCTTATAGAGGTGCCTAAATACCTTTGAGACTCTAGACCTTCACAGATCTGTGCCTCAGTTTTCCCATCAGTAAAATGGGGATAATTACACTTGTCTCCGTTGGAAAGTGTTTTGAGATCTATTGATGAATAGTGCTATAGAAAAGCTAGATATTCTTATTATTTTCTATAATGTGCTAGATTTAAATTAGTTTATAATGACATATTTAGTAAATATCCCAATGTATTCTTTCCCCCTTTGCAGAGAGACGCACCTCTGAATGGTAATCTTTCATAGTAATATTTTCAATGTTTCACAGGAGAATACCCATAGGGAATTATTATTACTAAATTATTTGTATGATCATAGCTTCTAGGAGCCCTAGTCATGGATCAGGACCCCATTGTGCTAGGCACTGTACAAACACAAAGATAGATAGTCCCTGCTCCAAAGAGCTTGCAAAGACAAGCGATAACAGATGGATACAGACAGACAGGGGAGCACAAGGAAATAATGAGACAAAATGGATCAGGCATCACTATCAGTGCACCAGCAGGCAAGCTGCGTGAACACTGTAATTGTATAAACTCTCATACTGTTTGATTATGTATTTTCAATGGAGAAATTTGGGCAAGATACTATAATTAACTCCTAAATTCATGTTTAGACGCCTGTCTCCTATTTCAAAAGTCCTGAGCTCCTATTGACCTCAGAGAACTTCAGACAATGAACTAATTTGTGGAAAGTGTGATCTTGCTTTTGCACCTGTTTGTAAAGAGGTAAAAGAAAAGGTTCAATTCAGTGAACAAACTGTTCATGGCCAATAGTTTGCTTATCTCCAGTTTGAAATGATTGTATCCTTGGGGAGGGTCTGATCTGCAGTATATGGTGAAGTCGGTATAGAAAAAATTAAGTTAACACCTAAAACATCTCGCCAGGTTGTCGTCCCTTAATTAAGCTGATCTCTTTTTTGGCAGCGTGTGTGTTATTAGACGCTCAAGGTTAAAAAAACCTAAGACTGTGTTGTAGAGATTTTGATCTAATATAGTGTGAGTAAGTGAGTCAACTGGTAATTATTAAGAGATGAAAACATTTACTCATTTCCAATGAATGTCACATGGTAATTATGTGCAATTCCCCCCCCCCCCAATATATGTCTGCTAATTAAATCGTCTGGTATCTGCTTTAAGGTTTTTAGTCGAGTTTCTTTTTATCAGCTATGAAACAAAAAGAATGGAAAATATTAATAAAACTTGGTAATAATACAACCCTTAATACTTGCATCACTGAATGCTGGTCATGGGCAATGAAGATAAAAGAACGGGAGAGTAACTGGAGGCTGACTCCCAGATGGTGTATGTCAGCCATAGCTCCACTGAAGCCAACAGGCCAGATCCCCAGGCAGTGTAAACCTGTGTAGTTCCACTACAGTCTGTGGGCCTGATTCTCAGCTGGTGCATCAGCCAATGGGCAGTCCCATGATTGTCTTCACCAGCAGGGCCAGTGCTACCATTAAGGCAAACTAGGCGGTTGCCGAGGGCGCCAAGATTTGGGGGCGCCAAAAAGCGGTGCCCCCAATTTTTTTTATAGCGTTCCTACGCCCCCTCCCCAAGCATGCGGTCGCCGCTCCACTTCTCCCACCTCCCAGGCTTCCAGCGCCAATCAGCTGTTTGGCGCCGCAAGCCTGGGAGGGGAGGAGAATTAGAGCGGGGGCGGCGTGCTCGGGGAGGAGGCAGAGCAGAGGTGAGCTGGGGTGCGGAGCTGCCGCAGGGCTCCCTGGGGCGGGGGAGCTGCCACGTGGGGGGCGCTTCAGGGCAGAGTGGGGGGAGCTGCCGCGGGGGGGGGGCGCCACAGGGCTGGGGGGGGCGCAAGGTGGAAGTTTCGCCTAGGGCGCAAAACTTCCTTGCACCTGCCCTGTTCACCAGTCAACATATCCAACATCTCCACTCCTTCCCAACAGGAGCATGGCCCAGCCACATCACAATGGCTACAGCAGCTCGGCTCTGCTCAAGAGTGATTGCAAGGTGCTGTCTCCTACACTAGACAGTCTGGACTAGGATGACTTTAATTCTCTCAGACACTAAGGCCCTAGGTTATGGTCGTGTCACCCTACTTATACCATGGGGGCTGCGTGAGTAACTCAGGGGCTGCTTTTAACCACTCTAAAGAAAACGCTTTGTGAGGCTCAGTAGCAACTGCGTTAGACATAGCATGCAACTAACAGAGAGAAAGTGCTGTGCGGGAAGGGATTGTGGTTAAGGCGCTAGTTGGATTCAAGAAGGTTCGGTTCAGTTCTCAGCTCTGCAACAGATTCCCTGTGCAGCCCTGGGCAAGCTCCTTCATCTCTCTGGGCCTCAGCTCCCCCTCTGTAAAATGGGGATAAACCTCTTCCCTGTTGTCTGCCTTGCCAATGTAGGTTGGAGGCTCCTTGGGCAGGGACTGACTTTCGCAATGTGAGTGTACACTACCTAGCACAGCGGGGCCGCTAGGTGCTACTGTAATACAGTGATCATGTATATTACTTACCTCTTGATAATGGCCAGTGACTGTAGGCGGCAGGTGAGACACGGAGGGCTCTGGCCTCAGGGAACCTCAGCAAACTGTCATTAATATAAGCACCGGCTAGGGCAGGGTTGGCCAACCTGTGGCTCCGGAGCCACATGCGGCTCTTCAGAAGTTAATATGCGGCTCTTTGTACAGGCACCGACTCCAGGGCTGGAGCTACAGGCACCAACTTTCCAAGGGGCTGGGGGGGGTGCTCACTGCTCAACCCCTGGCTCTGCCACAGGCCCCGGCCTCACTCCACTCCTTCCCCCAAGGCCCCCGCCCCTTCCCCTGAGTCTGCTGCGCCCTTGCTTCTCCTCCTCCCCCACCCCGCAAGCCTCCTGCACACCATAAAACAGCTGGTCGCGGTGGGCGGGAGGCTCAGGGATGGAGGGTTAGGTGCTGATCAGTGGTGCTGCTGGCAGGTGGAAGACACTGGGGACGGGGGGAGAGCTGACGGGGGGGGGCTGCTAACGTGTTACTGTGGCTCTTTGGCAATGAACATTGGTAAATTCTGGCTCCTTCTCAGGCTCAGGTTGGCCACCCCTGGGCTAGGGTGACCAGATGTCCCAATTTTATAGGGCCAGTCCCGATATTCTGGGCTTTGTCTTATATAGGCACCTATTACCCTTCACCCCCGTCCCAATTTTTCACACTTGCTATCTGGTCACCCTAGTACCTGCTGACTGTTTGGTTTCCCCCCACCTCCACAGAGTGAGTCTGAACGTAGGCTGTGAGGTGAGCAGAGTAGGACAGTGCATCAGGGGTTTCAGTGCTGGAACAGACTGGTTAGGGCAGCTGGTCAAAAGGGAAGAGGGCATGTGGTCTAGTGGGTAGCACACTGGCTGATGAGACAAGGAGATCTGAGCTCTGGCCCCAGCTCTGCCGTGACCTGGAGCAAGTCACTTCCTTCTACTTTCTCTCTCACCCTCTGTTTATATTTTAATACGTCAGGACAGGGACTGCCCTTCTGTGTGTGTTTGCACATGGAGCGTTCGTGGCTGCAGCCTCCAAGCTCTATTGTAATACAAATAATTAGTAACTGAGGCTTCCAGGCACTGCTGCGATATACCTCAATTAGAACATTTGGACGAGGTCAGTGTTTCTGAGTTCTCGGTCGCTTCCAAAAGAATTCTCAGGGTGCTATTCAATGTGTGACATACCTTTGTTGAGAGGCTTTGGTGGCCTGTCCTAAGCACATTTCATTGTAGAATCTACTGCTACGAGTGGTGCCCATTATTTACCTTTACCATTAGTAGCAAAAATTGGAGGTCAGTTTGTAACGCCATAAGCAGTGGCTCAATATGTCGAGCTTATTAACGGCAACTATGCTGAAGTTGTTCTGTGCAATGATTTTGTTCCATCTCTTTTGAAAAGGCTTTCATTTTCCTTTCTCACTGAGTTTCCTCGGGCACTGTTTACAGTCCTCTGTTCCAAAGTAGGTTGTTTTTGATCACTTCGATGGGATACTGGATTCAAAGGCCTTGGTAGTTAAAAGCCAAATAATAATCTGTTGAAACGCCCACTCCCATATGCCAAAACACATTCCTTCCAAAGCACCATGCTGTCTGCAGAACATTGAGGATTTGTGATTCCTTTGCTAAAACTGAGCCTCGACACCAATTCGCACAGCACAGAGCGTTGGGTTGGATTTGTACGATAAATGAAGTGTGAATTCAGCAGGCCAGAACTTAGGGGAAACTAAAGCAGTAGCTTAGATTTACAGAATACCTTTCACGTTGAGTGATGATCATCAGGGTTATTGGCCTAGTTGGGGAGGGGAAGGGGAAGGGAGGGGAAGCTGTAGACATGATATATCTTGATTTGAGTATGGCTTTTGACACATGACATTCCCATAAACAAGCTATGGAAATGTGGTCTACATTAAATTACTATAAAATGGGTGTGACAGGGTGCAATCCAAACCAATGAAGGTTCTGTCATGACTTGTCCTGCAACCCTGCGTGCCTTACAAAGCTTTGCTGCTGTAGTTCCCAGCCTGCGACACTTGCTACCAGCCTACAAGTATGCAGATCACGCCCTGAGTGTCTGTGTGATAGACAGGGTTGGTTCTGCAGCTCTAACCCCAGCAGTCTGTCTACAGCCCCAGCCTTGATTACTGCCTACAGGGTGACCCCAACACACCTGCAATCCTGAATTTTCCCCAAAACATGTGATCTAATATCCCACCCTCCCTGGACAGTTCAGAGAAATAATAAGGTTTGCTTGTTCCTCTGAAAAGCACACCACCGTTTATTAGCTGGGGTAAATACCCCTATTATTTCAACACAGCACTGAGCTGGTTTATATTAATAGTACAACACACAAAAGAAGATGGTTAAGTGATGCCAAGTAAAAGAATAAAGTAAGAAAGGGTTACAAGCAAATAAACGTAAAAACATGTAACAGCGGATGCAAAACTGGTTGAAAGGCCATACTCAAAGAGTAGTTATCCATGGTTTGCTGTCAAACTGGGGGGATGCCTCTAGTGGGGGCCGCACAGGGATCAGTCCTGGGTCCACTACTGTTCATTATTTTAATTAATGAGTTGGATAATGGAGTGGAGAATGTGCTTATAAAATTGGCAGGTGAGACCATGATGGGGTGGGGTTGCAAGCACTTTGGAGACAGGATTAGAATCCAAATGGCCTTGACAAATTGGAGAATTGGTCTGAAGTCAACAAGATGAAATTCAGTAAAGACAAGTGCACAGTACTACACTTAGGAAGGGGGGAAAATGCACAACTACACAATGGGGAATAACTGGCTAGTCAGTAATATTGCTGAAAAGTATCTGGGACTACAGGGGTTCACAAATTGAATATGAGTTAATGTGATGCAGTTGAGAAAAGGCAAATATTCTGGGGTGTGTTAACAGGAATGTTGTATGTAAGACAGGGGAGGTATTTGTTCCACTCTACTCACGGCTGATGAGGACTCAGCTGAAATAATTTTGTCCAGTTTTGAGCACTGCTTTTTAAGAAAGATGTAGACAAACTGGAGAGAGTCCAGGGGAGAGCAACAAAGGTGATAAAAGGTTTAGAAAACGTGAAAGATGAGGGAAGGTTAAAAAAACTGGACATGTCTAGTCTTGAGAAAAGAGACTGGGGAGGTGGGGGGCTGATAAGTCTTCAAATAGGTTAAGGGCTGCTATAAAGAGGATCGTGATCAATTGTTCTCCATGTTGACTTGAGGTAGGACAGGTAGTAATGGGCTTAATCCACAGCAAATGGGATTTAGATTAGATAATAATAAAAAACTTTCTAACTATGAGGGTACTTCAGCTCTGGAACAGACTTCCTTGGGGAGGTTGTGGAATCCCCATCATTGGAGGTTGGTAAGAACAGATTGAACAAACTCCTGTCGGGGTGGGCTAGGATTACAAGGTCCTGCCTCGGTGCCTTTATTTTCTACCATTACACCCAGCCCCTGGTATTCTATTATTTATATAGATTTACTTACTATGGACAGGGCCGGCTCCAGCTTTTTTGCGGCGAAAAAAAAAGAAAAGAAAAACCCGATTGAGCTGCCGCCGAAGTGCCACCGAAGAGGAAGCGAGGCACTGAAGGACCCGCCGCCGAATTGCCACCAAAGACCCGGACGTGCCGCCCCTTTCACCTGCTTACTTCGCTGGTGCCTGGAGCCGGCCCTGACTATGGAATCTAGAGATCATGTTACACCAATGTCAAGCTTCAGCATTTCCCTACTAGGTCTATATTCTCAGCTCCACTCTTCATGGAGTTGTATTTCATAGAGAGCCTTTTCTGCAGGGCTGATGCAGTGGGGCAGATTCTTGTTGCTCCCTGCTCTGACTGTGCTGTGGTCTCTATTTATTTATGCGTTTGCTTTACACATGCCACATTGACTTCATTTGGAGCCCAAGTGGTATAATCCCTAGCATGAGTATTTCCAGCCACCTGACCACAGGAGAAAGTATCCCAGATTCCTTGTACAATCAACTCACGCAATAACAAAATGATAAAGAAAACTATTGTAATACTGGATGACTCAGGGGAGTACTGCCATGTTGCCAACCCCAAGTGTTCAAAAATCACAAATCAGACCACCAGAAAAATTAATGAGCTTGGCTTCAAAAGCATGAGATGGGAAAAGAAAAGAAAAATAATAATTCGTTGCCTTCTGGTTTATGAGGTCACACTTCAGCTTTTAAGGGTCACACTTCAGCTTTTCTCCACAGCCACATGGATTAGAAACTATTTTTTTAATGTAGAAGCGGAGAGTCTCGTGCCATCATGTGACTCTGGGAGGTGGGGTGTTTTTCTAAACACCAAATATTGCCTGACTTGTGCTAAAGTCATGAGAGCTGGCAACACTGGAAATATTTTCAGTGGCCACTTTTGAAAGTCAGAGTCATAGGCCAGAAGGGACTATCAGGTCATCTAGTCTGACCTCCGGTATATCACAGGCCACTAAACACTAACATATATACTTTCAATACACCAGGTAAGACCGTAAGGGTCAATTTTTTAAAAGGGCCTCAATTGAGCTTTCAATTTTCTGGATTCAGACAAGTTTTTGGCCATGTAGGGTGAGAGTTCCATAGAAGTTGTGGGCTCCTCGCTTCCTTTAGGCGACGTAGCTCTAAATATTAGTCTTTATGCCAGCACCAAATTGCTCCTGCCATGCTGGCAGCCATTTTAAATGTGTTTCTGAAGGCTTGTACCAAGAACAGCTCTTCGGGACACTTAGGTTTCACTGAGATACTGTATGAGGAGACTTCCCTTGCCACAGGCAGAAGGTGGAGCTCCAAAGAACACCTTAAAGTGACTTTGGAGCACAGGCCTACATTTTCAGGTGAGAGTGACTAGCGATTTTAGATGCCTCCACTTTTGAGTTCGCAGGTTGAACACCTTAAGGGGCCTGATTTTCAGAGAGTGCTGAGCCCCTGGCCTCAGGAAAAAATCAGGCCCCTTTAAAGGTATCTACAGTTTGGCACCCAAAAGAATCAAGGAATCCAAAAATCACCAGTCACTTTTGAAAATTTACACCTCGCCTCCCATGGACTTTCCCTGAGCCTGGTGCGCCTAAGTCACCTAGGCGTTGATGAAAATCCCACCCAGAGAGTAGCTGCAGAGAAATGGGGGCAGGGTGCTTTTGTATTGTGCGGACTCGGAGGGAAATTCCTCCATTCGTTTGGGATAAATTCATGCTCTACTTTCTCTTGGTGTCTCTTCCCCAAGTCAGTTTGGGGCTTCTGAAGGAGATAGCCCTGGCCATGAATTCCCTTCTCTCTCCTCAGTCCAGCTTGAGCCCATGCTCTGCAAGAGCCAGCCACCCCGCATGCCTCAGCGGCCTCGAGCAGCATTCGGTTTCCAGACCTATTTAACTCTTGGCTTCTCTTACCATCACCCACCTGGGTGCTCATATTATACATCCAGACCAGGGACAATTTTAAAGCTGGAGTTTTATTAAGCTTAGCATCCCAGAAACAAAACCACCACCCCGCCCCTGCTTGCACCATCCCCATTGTTGCAGAGTCTTTTTGGAACACTCCAAAATCTGTAGCTGCAACCACACCTGCACCCTGTAACAGTCCCCTCCCTTTTGACCACTTCGGCAGACCTTCAATCCTTAAAGAGACAGGGTGCAGGTAAATCTAACCCTGGCATTCCCATACAAGTGCTACATTGCCTCCTGCAAATGGTGATGGCGGGTCGTGTGACATGCACAACTGCCCTCTACAATTTGGGTGGAAACCAGCAACTCGCTTCATGCAGGACACCAGGCAGGGAGGGACACTGCCAGGCTGGTTTTCAGAGAAGTCAAAGGGATTTAGGCACCCAATTGCCACTGAATTTCAATGGGACTTGGGTGTGTCCCCTAGAGTCGTTTGAAAGCCAAGCATCAGCCTCCGCCAACACGGACTGGATTCAAACTGCTGAGGTAAAGCTGAATACAGTCTGACCCCTCAGGAATCTCCCAGTCCCCGTCCCCTCCAGCCATACACCTGTAACCCTGCCCCCCACTCCAGCACCATTGCAACAGGGAGGGAAAATCAAGAGACGTGCATGACCCTTTCTGCTCCTGCGAAGGAGCACACCGCCAGGAAGCGTCACTCCAGCTGGAACGCTACCAGCGCTAACCCCGCCCCTCCTCCCCGATGGTTTCTTTTCAAGCATCCAGAGGCAGCTGCTCCTCTGTCTCCCACAAGACAAATGCTCTTTTGCTCCCGGTTGATCAGCACGGAGGCCGCCGTTACACAAGAGACAACAGAGGCTTTGGCTTTCGGCCCTCAAGCTGCGACAATTTAAATTAGTGACATTTAACGGAAAATAAAAGAAGGAGGGTTTAAATGTCTTATTGAAACACAGTACAAAAGCCTGCATCACAAATAGCAATGGCTCAGGAGGGCTGATGGCTGGGGTCCAAGATGACAAATGAGGCTAAGGGCAAGCTTCTCAGCTGGGGTAAACTGGCAAAGTCCATTGAACTCCATGGAGCTGCACCAATTTGCACCACTGAGGATCAGGCCTTAAGCTCTTCTCTACAGGGTGGGAGCTGGATCCCAAGCCCACCAAAGACCCTTTGGATCAGGCCCCTCACGCAGAAGTAAAGGGGCAGATTTGAAAGTCTCTTGGCCTTTCTTTTGGCAGGAGATGGGAGAGAGAAAGGGGAGTCAGTCCCGGACGTTTTCACGGTTGTCCCTCCCCTCGGGGCTGGCAGCAGTGAAAAAAGCTTTTCCGGCTAGTGCAGGGTCCCACACCCTGCAGGTTTGCCTTCTTGTGGCTTTTGCCGCATGTCATCAGTTGTGCACGCTGTGGTCCCTCCACCTCTGGGACTCAGCACTCCAGCCAGGTCACTACATATTACACACACACACATACTTCTGGGGTAACGAATCCTACACGTGGCACATCTCAGACAGTCTCCTATTCCAATTTCAGGTCCTGGGCCACTTTGGCAGGGGCAGGAAGGGGAAATCCAGGCCCACCTGCAACTCCAGGTTTCAGCCCAGGGACCCTATGACTAGCAATCCAGGTCTGCTCAGTTTCAGACCCTGGAGTTGCTTCCTTGGACTCCTTCCTACCCCACCTGTCTATCTCTGGGTTACTACCACCGCTTCCTCTGCTTCTCTTGGCAACATTACCCTTCTTGGCCTCTTAAGATTGCCAGGGTCACTTTACATCCACCAGCGTGGCGTTTAATTCCAGTTCTTCATTGTTACACAACAGAACCTGCAGATTTCTCCCCAGCTTTCACTAGAGCTTCCCCAGCCAAACTTCCTTTAAAACCTAGTCACATACCATCTACTGACCTAATTAGGAATCCTTTATTTTAAACAGGGGCACAAAAGGGCCCCTGAACCTGACGGAAGTATTTGAGTGCCACCACCGTACAAGCTGTTAATTAAATACAAACCCTCCACCTACAGTAAAAAAAAAAAAAAGCTAAGGTTGCAAAGTCAAGCACTTAAAAGTTAAGAAATGCTAGAATTAAGGTTGCCTGTGTCACCTTAATTCAGCCCCCTCATGCATATGCATTATGATACAGTCTTTTATGACGTGACCACATACTGCTTCCCCCACCACACATAGAGGACCCCCTGCCTCATTCAATGCACAGGATGTCTGTTGCTGTTTTAAACAGTACAGGGAGCTGAACCCAGAATAAAGATGATTTAAAGGGATCTTTGACCAATGCTGCACCATTAGAGGAATGGACGATCTGGCTCTGCTTAGAAAATCTGAGTGGGGTCTGTTATTTTAATACCAGAACATAAATAAATCCCCACCCAGGCAGTTACTGTGAAGTGTTTTGTATTTTCAGGAGGAATTCGTAAGGGGAAAACATCAGTTACAAGAAGGTCAAGCAGCATATAACTGTGGGTCATGAGACCGGCAGAAAGGAGTTGACATTTCTTTGCATCCATAGTCTCGGATGGTAACATTATGAACTTGCGCACAAAATGCTCTATGACAAGCCCATCAGAAACCCATGCAGTTCAACCTCACTAGAGCTAGGTGACTTGCTCATTTCATCTGCTGAGGGTGGATGATTGCACCTCCCGTTTATAGCAGAATCATTGGGAACTCAGAGCATGCTCCTCATTAATTGTTGCCCTTTAGGAGGGAATTACTGATTACACATTTTGGGTGTGCTTCTGTCCCTCGTGTTCAGTAGCACCCATTATTGGCAACCCGGAGCATTCAAAATCCATGAGATTTGTGTACAGTGATAACCATTTTTCTTCTGGTATCATAGCATCTAGCAGTCATATTTTCAAGCTCCTATCCCCAAAGATGACTGGTAGAAACTTAACATGAGAAATCTCAGCTTTCATTAAAAAAAGTTATCACCTGACTCCAAGAGCTGGGGCTTTAGGAACAGCACCAATGGCTTCAGATACATTAATTACTTGTTCAGCCCGAGGTGCTTTAAAAAAAACCCAGGCTCACTGTTAGTCTATGGCACCATCACTCCATCTGTAGAAGAAGGCCTATATATATATCTATATATATAGATATATACACACACACACACACACACACACAGGATAGCTGGTGTTAGTGTAAATAACATTTATTTCTTCACCTGTGCATCCCTTAGGAAACCTTGCAGAACCTGCCCCATTCTGCACTGTACATCCCGCCCACCCTAAATCACTACATCCTGTCTGCCACCCACTCGGCTGGGGAGGTATGGATGATATTCATAGCCTGTTAATGGCACTTCCTCAATTGCCCAGAGGGGTCATTGTGGCTGAATACCACTCTTGACCTAGTGAGAAAAGGACTGCAGGCCCATTCTGGGGTTTGGCTTAGCTCTGCTTTGTGCAAGATCTGAGAAGGGGTGGACAATAGACAGATTTGCATATCATTGATCCTGGGCCTCACTGGTTCGACCTCCCCGGCACAATTCAGAGCAGCCTCAGGGCTACTCTAAATTGTCCCTGGCTGCTCACAGCCCCATGACAGTTTTCTGGGAGCAGGGAATAGCTGCAGTGCAACAGCGCTCTCCCCACACCTTCATTAATCTGGCCACGCACTCTACACCAGTAGCTGCAGAGAGGAGGTGCAGTTTCCTCCAGGTCCCCCATTTGAGAAAGCCCACAAAGCAAGTGGCACACAGGGCACCAGGCCAAACCTGAAAGGCTCTGCAACCCCGCCTGCCAGGTCCCAACACCACTCACTCAAATTAGCCCGACAGCCTCAGGTGACAGAGGGGCAGCTAGGCCAAACCCAAGTGATGCTGTGACCATGGGCACCGGGTTGCAATGCCTGGCACGAGGAGCCAGGCCCAGTCTTGTGGGACAGGAGCTGCCCCTGCAGGGAAGGTGACCACCCATCCCTTATTTCAAGGAACCGTCCCTTATTTCATTGATCTGTCCCTTAGGGTGACCGCCTGTCCCTTATTTTAACATTAAACTGAAGCTGATGATAACTGCACTGTTATCATCAGCGGGGCCGGGGGGGGGGGGGGTAAGAAAAAAACGGGGGGGGGGGGGGGACAAAATTGATTTTGCTTGGGGCGGGAAAAATCCTAGAGCCGGCCCTGCTCATAGCAGCAATACTGGTGAAAACGTTTAGGGGAAGAGGAAACGTGAGATTAGGGGGAGGTTGACATAGATAGAATTGTAATGACTGCAGGTTATCCCCAACATCTGCCTCCAAATTAAAGGGGGGGAAATAAGGCCTGATTAGTTACAGATCTTCGCTGGGCAACTTTAAGATGAAAACAAGCTGGCAAAATGCTCTTCTGAGGAGCTGAGTTTTGTTTGTACAATGCAACAAACCAAACCTCTGTTTCCCAGGAGTACAAGTATAGATATTTATGTTCAACCTATAATGTATACCCCTCCACATCCCATCGCTTCTCAAGAGCAATAGATAGAGTCCGGGCTCAGATATAGGCAGACAGCTATGGCATCCCAAACCTAGGAGCCAGTCCCGCAAACCTTTACAGTTGGAATTACATTGGCTTCAGTTGGACTAGTCAGGCACAGTAAGAGCCGGATTCGGTTGTCACCTGAGTTACACTAGTGAAACTGAGCGGAGGAGCAGGCCCTATATTTCTGCCAAAAGGGCAATTGGTCAGAAATCAGGAAGTAGACAACCAAAGAGTCAAAGCAACTTGCATAGCAGGCGTTATTAATTGTTATTTTATGTATTACAGTGGGTTGATTTGTTTAAAAAAAAACAAAAAAGGTTTTAAAACCAAAAAAGTGGCCTCTCTTTTCACAACCGATTGCGGACATTAGCAAAAAAGTATGCCTGCCTCCCTCCCACCCCCAATGATATATTTACTGCAGGTGTTAGCAAAATGGTTATAGAAATCTTGTGTTTACTGACAACTGCAGGGTTAATTTGACTTCAGTGGGCCTTGAACAACGTTCTTAATGCTTAAAATTCAGCCTGTGTGGGAGTGTTTGTTGAACAGGGATGGACTAAAGCGCACATGTCAATACTTTGCTGACGAGTGGAAGGATGGCCTAGTGGTGAGCTAAGTTCCCCCTAAGCTGCACAGCCGCCCAGCCGTCTATCAAGTAACATGCCCCTCAGATGCCCCTCCCCCCATTGCCGCGCTGCTCCTGCCCTCTGCCTTGGAGCCCCTGGCCAGATGCTCCCGGGATCCTCCTGCTTCTTGTGCAGAGTAGGGTGGTGGGAGGTGGGCGCTGATATCAGGGTGTCCCCCTCCCCCACGTACCCCATCTCCGCAGAGCGGAGGGGGCGGGATGCAAAAGGGCTCCAAAGTGGGATGGAGCTTGCTGGTGGTTGCTGCTGTGTCTGAACAAGCAGGCTTCAGACTGGTGAGGGCCGATCTACTTAAAGGGGCAACATATTTAAAGGGGCAGCATGTGTCATGTCTGTCTCTCTCTCACACACACACACGCACACACACACAGTGTGTCTGTCTCAAACACACACTCTGTATTATTGTTTCAGAGTAGCAGCTGTGTTAGTCTGTATCCACAAAAAGAACAGGAGTCCTTGTGGCACCTTAGCGACTAATAAATTTATTTGAGCATAAGCTTTCGTGGACTAGAACCCATTTCATCAGATGCATAGAATGGAACATACAGTAAGAAGATATATATACACACACATACAGAACATGAAAAGGTGGAAGTTGCCATACCAACTCTAAGAGACTAATTAATTAAGATGAGCTAGTATCAGAGGAGAAAAAAAGTTTTGTAGTGATAATCAAGATGGCTCATTTCAGACAGTTGACAAAAAGATGTGAGGATACTTAACATGGGGAAATAGATTCAATTTGTGTAATGACCCAGCCACTCCCAGTCTCTATTCAAGCCAAAGTTAATGGTATCTAGTTTGCATATTAATGCAAGTTCAGCAGTTTCTCGTTGGAGTCTGTTTTTGAAGCTTTTCTGTTGCAAAATTGCCACCTTTAAGTCTGTTACTGAGTGACCAGAGAAGTTGAAGTGTTCTCCTACTGGTTTTTGAATGTTATTATTCCTGATGTCAGATTTGTGTCCATTTATTCTTTTGCGTAGAGACTGTCCGCTTTGGCCAATGTACATGCAGAGGGGCATTGCTGGCACATGATGGCATATATCACATTGGTAGATGTGCAGGTGAACGAGCCCCTGATGGCATGGCTGATGTGATTAGGTCCTATGATGGTATCACTTGAATAGAGATGTGGACAGAGTTGTTGCAAGGATAGGTGCCTGGGTTAGTGTTTTTGTTGTGTGGTTGCTGGTGAGTATTTGCTTCAGGTTGGGGGGGCTGTCTGTAAGCGAGGACTGGTCTGTCTCCCAAGATCTGTGAGAGTGAGGGATCATCTTTCAGGATAGGTTGTTACTTCTTGATACTTCCTGCAATGCACAAATATTCTCTGTAATTTTATTCTTTCAAAGTGCTGTTATTTGAGGTTTTTGACTGGTCTATGCCTTTCATAATTTTTATTTCTCTCTTATGCTTAAATTTAATTCTTTGAGTAGTGAGTTCTAAAATGTCTAACCTGTCCAGGCTGGAGTAATTATCCCTATGGTAACTTTTAAAATATATATCATATCTAGGTTTTTTTGTTTCTACAGGTGGCGCACATCCGCACCTACCTCGATATTGGTGCACATACAAAATTCATTCCACACACGGATGGAAAAAATTAGAGGGAACATTGGTGGTGAGGTATTAACCTAGGACTTGGAAGGCCTGGATTCAGTTCTGTGCTCTGCCACAAACTATGTATGGGATCCCAAGCAAGTCAGTCTCTCTGTGCCTCAGTTTCCTCTGTAAAATGGGGATACTAGCACTGCACTGACTCACATGGGTGTTGTAGGGATAAGTACAATCAAATATAGTAATGGTACAAGAACAGTAGAATTGGGGGAAGCACATTCTGCTTAAGAAGAAATTCAATTTGGGGCCAGATCCCTAGCTTCTGTAAACTGGCACAATTCTCTTGAAGTCAGTGGAGATATGTTGACTTATAGCGGCTGAGGAGCTAACTCTTGAGATTCATGCAGTAAAACCACCTCAATACCCGTGCTTCAAGGGCACTTTCCTTTCCCTATTCTGCTGCTGTTTTAGCAAACCCGGGGCTGGTAGATTTAGTTCAGATACAGTAGTTGCTCCTCACCACCGCTTTTGACTGGCTTGATTTCACAATCAAATGCAGGACCATTTTCAATGCCAAGTGTCCTATTGTAGGGAATCTCTGTCTGTCGCCCAGGGCAGGGCCGGCTCCAGGCACCAGCCCAGCAAGCAGTTGCTTGGGGCGGCCAACGGAGAGGGGCGGCATGTCCAGCTCTATGACTGGGGCTTCTAGTGCTACCATAATAATAAGAAAAGGTAGGAAACTAAGTTTGCTTTGTGGGTTCCAGGGAGATAGTAAGTGACCCGGTCTGCACAGCCCACTGGGTTCCTTCTTACACCAAGGGAAAGAGGTCATTCTGCTGCAGGGAGAGATGAATTCAGTCATTTACATGAGTTACTGGAGGTTAGGATATTTCACAGGCCGTCATCTGTGGCCTCTCACAGCCACAAGCTCATCTTGCAACCAGGCAGGTATAGAATGTTGTTTAGACGTGATGTGTCAAGGACTGCTTCTGCTTCACCTCAGGCCTCTTGTTTTGGAGAGGCTGCCATGAAAGCGTAACACAGACAGCAAATCAGCAGGCCTCAGAGCACACAGGCTGTGCTACAGAAAGGGGATCAAGACAGGCTCACTTGCTGAGCAGTTTCCAACCCAAATGCTTTTCTTCGCCTTTTGTTTTAACTTTGTCAGTGAGTTAGTCTGAGAGCGGCTTTTTGCAGGGATAAAGGGAACAACAGTGGAGGCCCCTCTCCTTGTTAGAAATCCTGAAGCAAACTTGTGTGGGGCCGAGCCAGTGCAGTGGCCTAGAGGCACTCACAGTGGGAGCCAAGTTTTCAGAAGAGTTTGGGACACTGGCTGTGTGACACCCTGGCACCGCCGTATTCACCACTATCATGTAATTAGGATATGTTTTGTACAAAGTATGTCTTGTGAGGTATCATTCTAAAAGTCTTGATCTGCTAGACCTTAATCTCCCATTGGATTGTATGTGCTACCATCGTATGTGAAGTTATGAAGTTTAGCTATGTATGTGTCACTGAAACATGTTCTGAGGTTGAAAACACCCACAAGCAGCCTTTCAGGTACAACAGTAAAAAGGCCAAACAACGTTCATGGCTTATTGAGGAGATGTACACAAGCACAAGGGTTACCCCAGGAACTGTGTACAATAGAAACCTCTCAGAGATAGCACTACACAATGGGAACTGTTTGACCCAGGTCACAGCAAAACAGCTTTCCAGCAAGTGGGAAGAAGATATAAAAAGGGGACAATGACATCATGAGGGTACCTCACTCTCCCTGCAACACCACACCTGGAAACACCTGAGGGGCAAGGACTGAACTTTGGGAAGTGATGGTCCCAGGCTGGAGGGATTTTTAGCCTGTGTATGAAAACCTGGCAAAGCCAAGGCAGCTTGTGCCTTAAGAATCTGCCAGCTTGTTTATCACTCAGGGTGAGAATTTGCTAATTCATATACTACCTATTTAGTATGTTAAGCTTAGTTTGCGGTTGTATTTATTTACTACGGTAAGCTGCTTTGATCTGTTTGCTATCACTTAAAAAAAATCTCTGTTTTCTAGTTAATAAACTTGTTTTTGTTTTGTCTAAAATCAGTTTGTGGAATTCATAACTGGGGGGGGGGGCAAAAAGCTGTGCATATCTTCCTCCACATTGAGGGAGAGGGTGAATTTTATGAGCTTACGCTATGTAGTTGTTTGTGCAGCACAAGATGGTACATTCTGGGGTTTATTCTCTGGGGGGGGTGCTCCTGAGTACTGGGCAATTCCTTAGCTGAATCTTCCCATGCAAAGCTGATTTCAAGTTCTGTGTGTTTCTGCAGCCAGGTGTGTCCCTACCTGTATGTGTGCTGGTAAAGTGCAGTCTGAAGCCTGAGGGAGGGCGTGGCTTGCTTGCCTCAGCAGTACAGTGTAAAGGGAACCCAGGCTGGTGGGTCAGTTAGGCTCAGTGATACCCCAGTTCCAAGTGAAACCCATCACAGGCTGCTGAACACTTTGGAAAAGCCGGCCCCAGTTTGGGGTGCTGAGTTCCTGAAAATCTGGCCCTGAACGCTCTTGAAAAGCTGGCCCTTCAAGCATTAACCCTTCACCTCAGGAAGTGAGAGAGTCCCACATAGGAAGAGTTGGTGGCTTGTAACCAGCTGTCCTGAGACCAATACCAGGATTAGCCTGTAGGTTATGGCAGCAGTTGATATGATTGTTCCATTGGGAAAGAGGCCCAGGCCTGGGAGTTGCAGGTGAGGACTGAAGTCCAGTGGTGGAGGTTTAACAAGGTGAAACTTGGGGTACTCAAGAGAAATCAGACTCCTGAAAGGGGTACAGTAGCCTAGAAAGGTTGAGAGCTACTGGTATAGATGGCTAACACTAGGGGGTCTTTTCTATCTGCAGACTCTATGGTTCCCCCTCACCCCTTTTCTAGTATCTCAGGGCTACACTTTCATTTGGGGTCCTGTGAATACAAATGCAGGCCGGGTGCCACTTCAAAGCAGAAGCTCAGGTCTAAAATATGTCTTTAGTCTGACCAAGCATTGTTCTGCCAGCTCTTAGCAGAAGGAAAGTAGAGCCAAGTGTTGCTGTGATGGGTTTACGCAGATAATTAATGTACCATAGCCTACCACAAGTATTACTTCTCCTTTATAGGCTTGTTTTTATACAGACACTTGGCTCACAATATTTGCCTCATTTTTAATAGACCAAATTAATCCCTGACATAAACTCAGCACGGCATTATGAATAAATTTGGCCCTTGAACTCCATTGAGCTTTGTGGAGTTATACGAAGGACAAATAACCCATTGTGTTTTTACAGTTCTCCTGGGGAGGCTTCATTTTTCAGTAAAGATCAGAGTTTGATTAAAAAAAAAAAAAAAAAAAAAAAAAGACAGGCTGGTGTCAGGAACCAGGAACAAGAAGAAATGCAACAGTTAAGGTTTACATATCTATAGTCCTCCTCCCAGTAATATTGGAAACGATTCTGTTTTAACACTCAGTACGAAGGAAGTTGGATCGTCAGAAGCATGAAGATGCTCAGTAAGATAAGCAAGGCGGCCTACCTGCTGAGATAAGCTTATTACAGCTTCCCCTGCCCTGGCCAGGGACAGTTTCCCATCAGACTCCCTCCCCAGCGCTGCTGCCTGTAGAACATTAGCATCCCAGCCTGAGTTTAAGTTGCGGTAACCTTCAGAACGAACACATAATGTCTGCAACTACTAATGGCTCTACTAGAGACTCTATTATTGGGTTAAGTCTGCTCCCATGTGTGGCCAAAAGCTGGCAGACGGTCCTCTAGACACTCATCTAAAATACTGCAGTCAAGGAGCTTCTGGTTACCAGTGTTGTGAGAAAGTTTGCAAACCACAATAGCAGCTGCCTCAGACGACCACACAGGGAAAGCAGTAGATCTTAAATCAAAACCACACAATAGGCCTCTGGATCGCAACCAAAGCTCTGATTCTTGAAAGTTCAAAGGCTCAGCACACTACTTTAGTAGCATTTTGCTTCTGCTTCATCTCAGGTGCATGATGAGCTACCAATGCTTTGCCAATCCAACACCATTACAATTAAGTAGCGCTATTACCCCACCGGTCTGAATGGACTAGGGCGTCATTTGCACCCAAGATGAACAACGAGGTTTTGTGAAGGTAGTTAAGAGGTTTCTGGGAGGTGGCAGAATGGTTGGCAGGCACACAGTGTCCTCGCCTTTCAAACACGAAAGAGCCATTTGCCCGTCTGTAGATTCAGTGAGACCCCTTCTGCTGTTTTCTGGCATTCATGGGTGCAACCCAAATGAAGTAGGGAAACCAGAAGGAGGACGGGCTAGTTATGTAAGCTTGAAAAATGCATATTAACTGACACTGTGTTCCATATGGCCTTGACAATGCTTTTACATTGCAAGCACCTTTGTGTATTAGAATGCCTTAGAGGAAGAGACCACATCTTCATTTGTACCTTGTGCAGCATTGAGAATGGTTTGGTAAGAGTTGAGAGCAATCGCCTTCAATAACAATAATCTTTATGGTAAAATACAGATTTGAGCTCTTGTATCTACACAGGATCATTTGATACTTTTCAAAGCTTGTATTTTCATAGAATATCAGGTTTGGAAGGGACCTCATCTAGTCCAACCCTCTACTCAAAGCAGAACCAATCCCCAGCCAGATTTTTGCCCCAGATCCCTAAATGGCCCCCTCAAGGATTGAACTCACAACCCTGGATTTAGCAAGCCAATGCTCAAATCACTGAGCTATACCTCCCTCCATTTTAATTAGTGCTAAACTCTTCTCTTCTTAAACAGGACCATAACAGAAGGCATTCGTGTTCAAACAGTGTATGCAAATAACCATGAAAGACTGGCTTACATCCACCTGAGCCAGGACATTCAGAATTAATACTGAAATTCCACCTGTAGCACCGTCCCTTGTACAGATCTCAAAATAGCAGATGATTTAAAATGCTGTGTGTGATGCTTTTGGTACACCCAAAATGACTAGTTAAGGGTGAAGTTACAGCCTGGACTCTGCATGACAACTACAGCAGAGCAAGTTGGTTATGATCAAAAGGACTAGTTAACTGGACAGACTTTACCTTTGTCTCCTGATCACAAATTGTCCAGAAATGGACTGTGAAATTCTCACATTTATTCATTATTCAGAATCTGCCAGCAAATAGCTCTTAGGATTGTGCTGTGACCATATCAGTCCATTTCTGTCATTTTGTGTATTCCTGTAATGATGATGATTAGTATTAAATAGTGCCTAGAGGCCCTTATTGAAATCAGGAATCTCTTTTGTTAGATGCTATACAGGCCCTACTCCGCAGACTTTATAATCTCTCGAGACAGACAGGGGAAGTATTGTTATCCACTTTTCACAGATGGGAAACTGAGGCACAGAGCAATTAAGTGACTTGCCTAAAGTCACATAAAAACTCTGTGGCAAAGCCAGGAACTGAACCCACATCACCCAATTCTTCAGTGCCTTAACCACAAAGCTATCCTGCCTCTCCAGACATAAAGAACAGCCATATATTTTTAGCCTGAATACCTTATTTCTTGAATTGTTGGGTCTCTTTAACTACTCTAAAATTAAAGTTCAGTGTAGTACCCAACCAATGAGACCAGCATTTCTCAGCCTCTTCAGGCTGGCGATCCTTTATTTGAAGTCAGTCATTTTAGCAATCCCCTTACATTTATTAGAGAAGCCAGCGTAAAACACGTCTCAATGCCTATACTAAGCCCGCATAACTGTGTGGGGGGCAGGGGGGGAGAGATTGACAGAGAACACATAACCTTGAAGGGAAAGGAGTGTGGGTAGTGGGGGAGCAAGACTTGATTTGCTTTAGAGCAGTGGTTCTCAAAGCCAGTCCGCCGCTTGTTCAGGGAAAGCCCCTGGCAGGCTGGGCTGGTTTGTTCACCTGCCGCGTCCGCAGGTTCGGCCGATCGCGGCTCCCACTGGCCGTGGTTCGCCGCTCCAGGACAATGGGGGCTGCGGGAAGGGCGGCCAGCACATCCCTCGGCCAGCGTTGCTTCCCGCAGCCCCCATTGGCCTGGAGCGGCGAACCGCAGCCAGTGAGAGCCGCGATCGGCCGAACCTGCGGACGCGGCAGGTAAACAAACCGGCCCGGCCCGCCAGTGGCTTTCCCTGAAAAAGCGGCAGACCGGCTTTGAGAACCACTGCTTTAGACTACAACAACATTTTCAATACCTCATGCTCCCTCTCCCACACCCGCATTGCCTTCTTGACCGCCCCCAATGGTGCAAAGCTGCTCTAGACAATCCTTCCAACCCATTACATAGCTACAAACACCATCTAGCACATATATTGCACTACAGCTTGTAAGCAATTGGAGAGGTAGATATATGGGAGGCAGAGGAGAACAAAGAAATATTAGTGTAATGCATTCCTCTTTCATGGATACAGGAAGTGAATATCATAGCACCAGGCCTTGCAATATGTTGATAAAGGGGTAGGGCTTTATTTTGCCATTGTATATGGGCATTTGAAAGGGAATGGCTGGCACACACACACACACACACACACAAACACAGATTCAACCCACCTATGAGCTGAAGGAGAAGGAAGGGTTTATGCTAATCACGTTTCCTTCATCGATACACAGCATCAACATTGTCTGGCCACCAAATGCTGCGTGTTACTTTTTTCCTGTGGATTTTGAGACAGTCTGAAGACAGAAGAGTATTTTAATTACCTACAAAGTTAGCGGGCGGGGGGGATGAATGACTTGAGAACTGCAGAGATCACTCACTGCTGAGCATATAGCCTTTTGAATCTCCTCTGCCCTGCTAGCGTATTCACACCATTTGTCATTGGGCTAACTCCTGTTCTACTCTCAGGAATTTAAAGCCACATCTTTTGTGCTAGAGTAAATGTACCATGCTCTGCAGCCAGTTAATCACACAATTAAACATCCTGGCAATGTGCACAGGCCAGGGGCGCTTTTTTTTTTTTTTTTTTTTTTTTTTTTTTTGTTTTTTTTTAAAAGGACAAAAGAGTCTTTCTGCACTTTTTCCCATTCAAAGTGCATTGGATACTAAGGAAACAATGATGCTGTGGTTGGAGAATTGTGGCGTCCACAAATACAGCAGAGATGGGCATGAGCAGAGTCTCTGGCTGTGAACCACTCCCCAGTTTTGGGAAAGTCCAGATCTGACCTCCACGGCCCAGGACCATGGTTCTGAATGGATCTTCTCATGACCGTCCACACATTGTCACTGTTCTGGCCGATCTACTCTCCATCTACCCTGCAGATTGCAGCCATCAGTGCAAGATATGACCAAGCTAGAATACAAGGATAATACCATATTATCTCCTGGTTAAATAGATCCAGTGGTGTCTCATGTGAGACTGAGATAGATCTGGGCAGCGAGGGCTGACACACCATCCCAGTGGAGGTGACTGGAAGCATTTAGCCTTTGAAAGGCATAGGCCAAGGTTTTCAAGTATGACTCGTGGGTTCGGGGGCCTTACAATTCAGGGGCCCAATTTGAGTCACCACAAACAAGCCTGATTTTCGGAGCTGGGGGCTCAGCACGTTCTGAAGATCAGGCCATCTTACGGCATCTCCCCCAGGCACCTAAAATCACTAGTCACTTGTGAAAGTCTTGGCCTATGCCTTGCCAAGGCAGCTTTTAGTATCATTTAGGATCGATCCAACGATTCCAGGGGGAAACTGGCCTTTCACCTTGCAGCAGGTGTGAGTCAGTGTAGACCTTGGATGGTGGAAGACAGCAGGGTAATGCATGCTCAGAGTGGTCCTCTGTCTCCCTCCAGTGATGGCTGGGTCACAGATAGAGGCTAATAAGCCTGCTACAGCCTTGGCAAAGGGAGCAGACGCCTTAGTTCAGGCAACAGAGGTTCATGCTTTTAGAATCAGAGGTCCCAGATTTGATTCCCCACACAGGGGTGCAATGTTCCATTTGCAACCAGCTGAATGAGTTCTCCCCCATGCTCTGGCATCCCTGCTAACTGGTGGAAGCAGACGTTATGCCCAGCATGAGGCATCACATTAGTATTGGCTACTGCCAGTTATCACACAACACTTGCGCTCTAAATTGTTTGCCATTAGAAGGGGGGGAAATAGCAGTTAGTATTTAGTATCCACTGATCCCCTCCACAGAAACGGATCTGTCACAACCCTGCTTTAGAACCTCTCTTTAACCCACAGAGATATACATGGATAAGGGTCTGAGCACAGCGCCACCTTCCTACACAGGGCCGGCTCCAGGCACCAGGCACCCAAGCTGGTGCTTGGGGCGGCACCTGGAGGGGGGCGGCGCGGCGCTCCGGCCGCCGGGGAGAGCGGGGCCACAGCCGGGCTCGCCGCCCTCCTCCCGGCGCTCTGGCCGCCCTCCCCCCCGCCGCGCCCCCCCCGGGGCTCGCCGCCCTCCTCCCAGGGCTCCGGCTGCCCCCCCCTGCTCCGGCCGGCCGGAGGCTTTTTTGCCTGGGGCGGCAAAAAAGCCAGAGCTGGCCTTGTTCCTACAGATCACACATTCACACCTTTTCCTTGGAGCTCCAGCTGCCAAGACTTGGGGGCTGATCCAAAGCTCATGTAAAAAAAAATAATGAAGTAACCAGTGGAAACCTTTCCCTTGATTTCAGTGAAATTTGGATCAGGACCTTGGTGATTTTTTTACTTTAGTGGAATGAGCAGTTGTATACAGCAGGCTCCCTGTAGCATTTCTAGATCATGCGGAGCCACCCCGCTGCCTGGCTGTGCCTAGAAATAAGCAATAAGCATATATTACAGAGTAGCAAAATCTAAATAGCCATAGTCATTTGCCATGCATGCATATTCCAGCAGTAGAGAGCCAGCAAGATAGAAAGCCATTGGACCAGATTCTTAGCTACTGTAAACCAGGGTAGCTCCAATTAATCCAATGAAGCTACATCAGTTTACACCAGCTGAGGATGTGGCCCGATAATTAGATTTCCTATGTGTATACAAGAGAAAAAAGTCTTATCCTTCTAACATTCTTCTGTTCCCATATAAAGGCCTGCAGAAAAGGCCACATAGCTAGACACATTCTTTCCCCACAGCAGTTAGGATTTTAGCATTGAAGAATGAACACATTTTTAACACTCCTCCCCCCCCCACACACATACACCCCCACTTCCCCAAGTCTTTTTAAAGCTTGTTTTAGCTGCACACATCTGCACTGCAGCCTCGGAGCCCCGCTTTGGCATGTCGGTTCCCAAGAGTTAATGCACTTGTATATGAAGGAAAAACAAATTAGCTTAAGCTAATTCATTTTTCCATTGCCAGTAGGCATTGCTGGAAAACTATCTGGAGGAGATCAAAGCGATAGGGTTAGAAAGGACAGTATAAATGTTTATACCTTGCTACATTCCTAATACTCAGGAGCATGTAATGCCAGGCCAACTACATTACCAGACTGGTGTGTTAAATCTGCTCTGAAAAGTGGGGGGAGGGCTGCCTCCCAAGTTTCTTTTTTAGTAGAAGTTTGTTACATTGAATTTGTAACGGCCTACCTTGGCTCATGCCTTCAGGGCTGTAGACATCTCAGAGGGTATGTCTTCACTGCCGAGTTATCTACACTCGAGTCACTCCTCTCACGGTAGCATAACAATGTGTGCAGGTCAACCAATCCAGCTGTGTCGCTGTAGCGCATCTGGTGAAGACGTTCTATGCCGACGGGAGAGCGCTCTCCTGTCGGCATAATTACTCCACCTCCGCGAGAGCATCTCCCACCGACATAGCGCCGGTAAGGACGGCGCTTAGGTCACTGTAACTTGCGTTGCTTGGGGGGGGGGGTCTTTTCACACTCCTGAGCAACACAAGTTACAGTGACTTAAGCAGTAGCATAAACTCGCCCTATGATAGAACACACGAGCGGCTGCTTCCACAGTGGTGTTGCACTCAATTGTGTAAGTCGCTAAAACAGCCGGGGGGCACAGCCCATGGTTCTTTGCACCGCATGAAGCTGTGCTGCCTTGTGAATTCTTTCCCAGTAAAGGGTGGAGAGGTTGTCTGTTCTTTCTGGGCACGCAAGGGGGAATTGTGGGATAGCATTGGCGGACCAGTGGCATTCAAAGGGCGCGAGCGTGCGTCCACACTGCCGAGTGGTTGTGTCAGCAGCTGATGAGTTGTACTAACTCCAGCTTTAGCCTATACCCCCTCTTAGGCCATTCAGCTCCAGTTAAGAGCATCACGGCACTCAAGTTAAGGGTTTGCATGTGTGGACAGGACTTGAGTTAAGGGCAACACTCAACTCAAATTAATTATGCACTGAAGTCTGTCACTTTTTAAAGATAAGCAGGGAAATCTCATTCTGCGGTGTCTGAGAAATGTGCATCTCCTTTTCTGAGAAATCGACGAACAGCATGTTTGCATATGGCTCCAGTCTCCATCCTGCAGTCCTTCCACAGGTGGAGCTCAGCTGGATCTAAGCAAAGATGGACAGCAGGCTCAGACCTTCAAATACAAGTTGGGTTTAAATAACACTTTTCATTCTTTGGCCAGTTTAGAATCATAGAATATCAGGGTTGGAAGGGACCTCAGGAGGTCATCTAGTCCAACCCCCTGCTCAAAGCAGGACCAATTCCCAACTAAATCATCCCAGCCAGGGCTTTCTCAAGCCTGACCTTAAAAACCTCTAAGGAAGGAGATTCCTCCCTATGTAACCCATTCCAGTGCTTCACCACCCTCCTAGTGAAAAAGTTTTTCCTAATATCCAACCTAAACCTCCCCCACTGCAACTTGAGACCATTACTCCTTGTTCTGTCATCAGGTACCACTGAGAACAGTCTAGATCCATCTTCTTTGGAACCCCCTTTCAGGTAGTTGAAAGCAGCTATCAAATCCCCCCTCATTCTTCTCTTCTGCAGACTAAACAATCCCAGTTCCCTCAGCCTCTCCTCATAAGTCATGTGCTCCAGCCCCCTAATTATTTTTGTTGCCCTCCGCTGGACTCTTTCCAATTTTTCCACGTCCTTCTTGTAGTGTGGGGCCCAAAACTGGACACAGTACTCCAGATGAGGCCTCACCAATGTCGAATAGAGGGGAACGATCACGTCCCTCGATCTGCTGGCAATGCCCCTACTTATACGGCCCAAAATGCCGTTAGCCTTCTTGGCGACAAGGGCACACTGTTGACTCATATCCAGTTTTTCGTCCACTGTAACCCCTAGGTCCTTTTCTGCAGAACTGCTTCCTAGCCATTCGGTCCCTAGTCTGTAACTGTGCATGGGATTCTTCCATCCTAAGTGCAGGACTCTGCACTTGTCCTTGTTGAATCTCATCAGGTTTCTTTTCGCCCAATCCTCTAATTTGTCTAGGTCCCTCTGTATCCTATCCCTACCCTCCAGCGTATCTACCACTCCTCCCAGTTTAGTGTCATCTGCAAACTTGCTGAGAGTGCAGACCACGCCATCCTCCAGATCATTAATGATGGTTTTCGTAAAGCAAATATAGGGGTATAAGATGAATGACAGACCATCTGGTTTATTATTGATATTACCGTAGTGTCTACTAGCCCCAGTCATGAACTAGGACCCTATTGTGCTAGGCTCTGTACAAACTGAACACAAAGAGTCTCTTCCCTCAAAGAATTTACCATCTAAATAAGCAACTTGTCTTTGCATAGTGGTTTCTGAGAGAGTGAAAATACCCCACCATGCACCTGGCCAGTGGCAGAATTAGGTACTTATGCTCCCTGGCCTTGCACTGTGCAGGCAGGAGCAAAGCGATGAATATCCTGCGGAGGACACTTGATAAACAAAGCCATACATGTGGCTGTGTATCCGTGAGGTGGAAGCCTGGGTTTCCCGTGGATCTTTCCAGCCCCTACAGGCCCTAGGGAGGAAAATGCTACTTAACAGCTGCCACTAAAAAGCCATGGAGCTCTTACAGTTAATTTGTTTCCCTGTACAAGTCCGAGGCAGGACAAAAACAGAGATTTAGTCCCTAGCTAGAGGAGTCTGTCTTCAAATGCCTCTTAACACTGAGACAAAGTGGGTGAGGTAATCTCTTTTATTGGACCAACTTCTATTGGGGAGAGAGACAAGCTTTCAAGCAGGCTGTTACACGGAAAGTGGTCTCCCCTTCATGGGCCAAACAAAATGGCCTCCCAAGCAGACCAGCTTCTGCCCTGTTAAAGCCTTCAGATCCCTGTGGCAGGCAATACCCTTGCCAGCTTTCTCACATGAGCATACATTTTTCAGGGGTCTTCATTACCAAGGTGACTTCCCCCTTGCTAAATCAGTTCTCCTGGGCAGGGACTAGTCTTTTGGGTAGAGCAGAGGTCCTCAATCTGTGGGGTGAGCCTCCCTAGGGGGGCACAGAGGACTATTCAGGGGTGCACAGCTGGGGCCTGGGCCAGCTCCCCCGGGGGGTTGGGAGGGAGTGCCACCCAAGTCTGCCCCAAGCTGTGGCCCCAGCCCCCTTACCCCATCCACATCCCCCCCTTCTGAAGCCACAACCTGGCCCCTGGCCCTGGAGGACGGGGGGGGGATAGGGGTAGAGGGGGGTGTGAGGTAAAAAGTTTGGGTACCACTGGGCTCGAGTGACTAGACTTCCGATAGTTGGGTATTGAAGAGTCAACTACCCTCTACCATTCCTCTTTTGCCACCAGCCTTTGAAATTTTCAACCCAAGGTGGAGGCAAATAGACCCTACAGAAGGCAGCAGGCTGCACATGCAAAATGGAGTTTGCAGCCTGACAGACACCAAGGGCTCATAATTTGTACAGACCGTGACCCAGGCACCACTTGGAAGATTCCTGTAGCCCCGTCCCAGTTGTCACTACATCTAGTATGACTTTCTTGGGCGAATTAGAGTGTACACGTGACATCTCAAATAAGAGCTGGTGTCGTCCTGCTCATCAATATTGTTGCAAGCCGCATGTACGGCTGTTGTGTAAGGAGTTAGGACAGACATGGAAAATGATAAGATGTGTGTCTAGGGACTGGTCACCAGCACAGGTGACAAACACATTTCCTGTCAGATTAGTGTTGATTTAGCTGGCTCCTCTCAACCGTCTGAACTGAATGCTAATGAAGGGTTGTGGGAACAGCAGAAAGGAACTAAACAGGAAGAGAAAAAACAGCAGGAGGATTGGGGGGGAGGGGTTAGGGCAAACCCTATCTTGCTCTACTGTATTTGGGGGGCAAAGACAACACCCGCCACTGAGGAAGTAAGAACAGTGGTTTTGCTTCATTGGGTTGAGACAAGCGTAGACAGGCCGTTAGCCTGTTAGTTAAGTTTAGTCTCTAGAAAGCGTGTTATGATTCTGTTTTAAATGTAACCATTTGTTTCCAATACTCTTACTCACCCTCACTTGAAAATCTGTTTTCTCTATAGATAAATGCCAGGGTTGCGGTGTTAAACAAAGCAATGGTCCTAAGACAGAGCTTGCAAGCTGGTGTGTACTGTTCCCTTGGGGACAACAGCCTGGTCATTCTGCGAGTGGCCAGTGGATTGGGGGCTGGCTGCTGAAGGAAATGCTGGCAGGACTTGGGGTTTGGTGTGTGCTTCTTGCTACCTCTACAGAGAAAGTGAGGCCTGGTGGGGCAGGGCTTGTGCTGCAGAGGCTGGGAGATTCAAGGGGCTGATCCATAGCTGGCACAGACAAGACTGCTTCATACCAAGGGCAGGGGGTGGAGAGGTACCTCAACCCTAGGTACCCCTATGGAGTATCATACAGACATTACCAGTTCATCACAGAGCCCTTCAACGATTTTAAATCAAGCCAATCACACCCCCATTTTTATAATTATAAACTGTGCATGTTTAACTTTTTCCCAAAAAGTCTTAAAGGGAGATTGTCAAGTTCAGATTTATATCTTTAAAAGTGAATCCTTTCTTGTGTTAATAATCCTAGTTTATTGGACCCAAAAATCACTTTCAAAACCTAAATTATTTTTGCTGGCCATCATTTATGCTCTGTTTGCTCCCCGCCACCCCCCACCCACCCCCACTTTACATTTCATTTCAGTTTGGTCAGTTTCACTTTTGTTTCTAGTTGCTTTCTGGGTCTCCCCTGCTAGCACAACTGGCTGTTGGTTTGGAGTTTGGGTTTGCATCATCACACGGGGAATGTTGAAATATAAAAACAAGTTTCCCCTCATTTTTTTTTTTTAAATGTGATGAAACCATGTTGGTTCCTATTTGGGTTTGTAAAACACTTTTCAACATAAAGCAGGTATTGGGCATAACCTGAAGTGAGGCTGCTCCTTTACAAATTCTAGCACTAAAAAGATGCCAAAGTACAGAGCTACGAGGAGTAACCGGGGAACCCATGGCATATGTTCGAAGAACTGAGGGCTAATTCTTCAGCTGATGTAAATCAGCATTCGCTCAATTGAAGTCAATGCGAATTTATACACTCTTTGGATGTGGTCCCCAACATACAATGGATTGAACTATAATATGTTAAATATTACACATCTATAACATATCCAGCCTTACCTGTGCTGTACAGACAGGGGTAGGGAGAGGGAATTTAATTAGCAGTGAGAAGGAAAGGAGAATTCACTGCCAATCCCCTCAGCCTTTCACTGACTACATGAAGCAGGGAGTATAAGGAAGTGTTTGCTGAAGGAATTCCAGACACACATGCCATTTATAGGAGCCCTTGCCAGACCCATCCTTCACTCTGTGATTTTCACTCCGAGGGATAGGCAGTTTGGAAATCACAGTCTCCTCTAGGCTTTGTTTCTCGTCTGGCTTCAGTGCACAAAACTGCTTTCATCTCCCGCTTCCCTGGCCCCAGCCATGTTTATCAGATAGGCACATCTTGCGAGGCGCAGCCAGGCGCTTGGTTTCAACAAACAAGAGCACTCTCCTTTTAACAGCGCTGCAACTAGTTTGGCGGCACAACAGCCTCTGGTGCGGCTGACGGTGGAGACAATGGCAGTTGTTCAGCATTGTTTTAAAGTTACAATATACTTCACACTGTGCGTCTGGAGGGGCTGACACCACATGGCCATTTGACATTACAAAATTGATGATTTCTACTTTCCCACTATGACTTTTCCCCCCTCTTGTCCAGTTTGCCAACCTGGCTCGTGGATGACAATGTGGCGCCATCCACAGCTTTGCTGCTGGCCCCTTCAACAGCCCCATCCGTGCTGATTTCCCCTCCCCACCCCTGGTTGGTGTTGGCTGAAGGCAGCTCCCTGGCAGTGCTACTCCTTGAAAGGACATGAGTCAGCACCTCCAATTCCCACCCGTGGCCAATTGGAGGGGCACCTTCTCCTCACCCACTAGTTCAGGCCCTTGTGACAGCTGAGTCTTGTTTTTCTGCTGTCATTGCCTCTCACCAGAGACTTGATTTGCCCCTTCCCAGGACCTGCCAGCCACACACGTTAGGGAACAGTCAAGGGCCTCTTGGATGAAATAGACCCTGTGACCATGGTCATTCAAGGATAGCTCTAAACCAGAGCTTCTTTCTACACTGAGAAATAAACTCAATGAAAACAATCAGGACACCGATTTCCTACCTTCGAGACAGTCCCCAGCCTCCTGAGGGATCACGTAGTCATGTTGTCCTGCCTCTCCTCCTTATTCCTGCCCCGCAGGCCCATAACTTGTCATCTCCGGTTGGTCTTCACTTACATCGTAAGCTCTTTGGGCCAGGGATTCTGTCTTTGTGCATTATAAAGTATCATGCACACTTACTGCACTGTATAAGTCAGACTGGTAACAATGCACTGCTTCATTATGATGCACAATTACATTTGGCTCAAATAAAGACAGTCAATTGCCTCATGTCTGTCCTTTGGGAATGGGCAATCCGAACATACGCCATTATTACTTTCCATTTCTGAAGGAGAATAACAGAGTTCACTCACCACTAGGTGCCCCCTTGTGGCCAGGCACGGCGTCGCAGATCTCTCGCTGGGCTAGCGCCCTGAGCCCATGGTTGCTATGGCGATTTCTCTGCCTGGTAAACCAGCCCTCCAGCTAGGTCACCATTTTCAGTCCATCCCCTTCAGGGTCCCAGTTACCCCAAACTAGAAGCCCAAAAGCATCTTTAACAGAGGAGACTCCTTCCACCTTCTCTGGGGCTCCTCCACAGCCATTTTTCAGCTCAGCCTACAGTCCCTTTGGGGGGGGCTCAATAATCCTATGGGCTTGCTCCCCCTCTTCCTTGGGGCCAGTAGGGGAACCCAGCCCCACTCCTGACTCTTGGTTCTGGGCCAGGGCCATGCACCAAACAGCTAGGTCTGCTCCCTGGGCTGCTTCCAAACACTCTTCTTAAATCCCCCACACCCCCGGTCTCCCGGTCACTTCCCTTGTTAGTAAGGGTCTCTCCCAGGCTCTTTTCTTACCTGCACTAAGCTTCCTATGTAGTTCTCACTCCAGTTCTTTCCCCAGCTGGATTTTATCACCAGCAAGCCTGGCTCTTTATGGGGAAGTGACTCAGTCACCTCAGGTGGGGCACATTCTGTAATCAGACTGTCTTAGCTCAGGTTGTCCAGCCCACAGGGCAAACCCACCCTGTTACATGGAGCATTATAGGAACAGGCAGTGTTTAATTTGTGCTAGGGTTTGCCAGGACTGAGCCCCGGCAGCTCTAAGCTTGGCAGTTCATAGCCCCAGGACCCCTGGGCTTGCCACATCAGTTATGAAAATAAAAAAAAAGTGCATGAGCTGTGGCACCTCTTTCTGCGGATTCCAAGATTTGAGTGCCATTGTGCTATGCTGCCGTGTACACAAACATAACAAGAGACAACAGACCTTGCCCCAGACGGCTCACAGTCCAAATAGAGGAGGCAGAATTATTGTCTCCATGTTACAGATGGGGAACTGAGGCACAGAGAGATGAAATGACCTGCTTAAGGTCACACGGGGCAGGGGGAGAGGGGGAGTAGAGCTGGAAACAGAAGCCAGGCCTGAATCCCAGTGCAGTGTCTCAACTGCAAGGCCATCCTTCCTCTCCAATGCAGCTGCACTAATTGTGTTATATGCACAGGTGCTGGCTTCCAGTTTTCCCCAGGGGTGCTGAACCCCGACTCAGCCCCAGGCCCCGGCCTCACTCTACCCCTTCCCCCAAACCCCCACTCCTGCCCCGCCTCTTCCCACACCCACCTTTCCCCAAACCCCCACCTCTTCCCACCCTTGCTCTGCCCCCAGCCCAGCCCCACTCCACCCCTTCTCCCAAGGCCCCACCCCACTTCTTTCCGCCTCCTCCCCTGAGCACGCCCCATCCCCACCCCTCCCCCTCCCTCCCAGTGCCTCCTCCATGCTGTGCAACAACTAATCACAGCGGGCGGGAGGCGCTGGGAGGGAGGGGGAGGAGTTGATTGGTGGGGCCGCCGGCCGGCAGGAGGCGCTGGGGGGAAATGGGGAGCTTGGCTGCCAGTGGGTACTAAGCACCCGCTAATTTTTTTCTGTGGGTGCACCATCCCTAGAGCACCCACGGAGTCGGTGCCTATGGTTATACGGACAGCTTTTTCCCAAGTCTGTAAGATAGCGAGATGCTTTTTGCCACATTAATGCATAAAGAAGCATTACTGACTGACCCATGCAAGAAATCTATTAAACAGATGGGAAACTCATGGGAACTGGGGCATTCGGCAGTCAATTGAAAGTGCTATTCTATAAAGTGACTGAATGGATCCGTTTTCTCTGCATTGTTTTAGGTCACCCCGCCCCACACACACACACACACACACACACACTCACTCCCTGCGACTAGTCAAATGATGAAGTGGAAGAGACCCCAGTGTAGGTTCACTTGCTCACAGCACAGAATTGTTACCTTCAACAATCTTGTAAGCCAGGGGTGCAATTACCTAGGCCATGTTACTGGTTTAAAACTAGCAGGATAGAACCTTAAACAAAACTGGATCTGCAAAGATATGTTCTGATGTTTTTCCCAAGCATTGAGGAGAACGTACTTTCATCGTATGTAACATGTTCTAGAATAGCCATTAATGCAGAGTGAAGCTACACCCCTTTTGAGTATGGCATTCCAGTATTCATGTGTATAGGGGAGTAGCCCGTTAAACAGTGTGTGGGCCCTCTAGTGGCACTCACCCTGTTTATGTTTTAGAAAGCAGACAGAATAGCGGTGTGCAGCTGTAGCTAGGACTTGCAGTCATGGCTATTTGGACACCCACCGTACCCCAGTGGTTCCTTCATGTTAGGTTTGTTGTGTCAAGAGCAAACCACACAAATTCACTTAAGCCCAGATTCTGGGCTGCAGCAGAAATCCACTCAGCACAGCAGGTGTGAGGGGACGGAGAGGAGCAGGAGGTTTGGGATCTGCTCTAACCTGCAGCAGTTGCCAGTTGTCCCCAAGGCCCCATCTGTCAACAGGGGATGGGCAGACTGCAGCATGTGCTGGCCACGCCTCCTCCACACGCCTCCGCTGTCATGCCTAGTCCCTACCCACAAAGCACTCCCTGAGCTGGGTGATATGTCTCAGTGGGGAAACAGGGCCAGTGTCTGGGAGGTTTGGGTCACCAGAGTGGCACAAAGGGGACAGTTCAGGGGGACAGGCAGGTCATAGGGAAGGAGGCATTTTTCACCTGTGACTCACCTCCACTCTGCACGGTGCTCTGTCTTTCTCTGCTGATGGCTGGGCTGTAGACAGAGGTTGATGAGCCTTAGCTAACAGAGGTGGGTCTTTTAGCTCAGGCAGTCCATGCTCATCCTTTAAGATCCTGACGTCTTAGGTTCAATCCCTGCTGGCTGCGTGTGGTGCTGAGAATGCAGCCACGCCAAGCCACCGCAATTAGGAGCAGCTGGTGTGTTGGTCCGAGTGCAGCAGAACAACCACATTGACGTGTTCCCCGTCAGTCCTCCAACTTACATTTTTTACATAACCAAGAAGCAGGACAGACTGACTGACAAGCCCAGCGTTTCCAAGCACAAACATTTCGCTCCTTGGCCCCCGCTTTGCTTTTTTTACAGACCTGGCCACGACGACTTTTCCTCGGAGAACCTCCTAGTTCCCATCAGCACTAGCGATTCAAGGTATTCTCCACTGTCACGCTGTTTGAGCCTTATCTGCTACTACCAGCCAGGCTCCTTCCCCTCACGCAGGGACTTTACAAACTGCCTGCTTGGGAAAAGGCTGTCATGAACCAACAAGGAGAGAAAAAGGTTTAACCCATGAATGACAGAAACAAGATTATTGCCTCCACATCCCCCGTTGCTATCATGAGTTAGTGTTACTGGGCAAAGGGACTTAGGAGCCTACCAATGGGAGTTAGGCGCCTACCAATGGGAGTTAGGCATCTAAACACCATTGAGGATCTGAACTGTCGGTATTTTCTGACGCTCACACCTGCAAAGCATTATGAAAAGTCACATGGCTATGGGGCCTGAGCAGCGAAAACGTGCTGATGGAAAAGAATAGTCCAAACCAGGAGTCTCAATGAAGCCAATGGGAGCCTGGCTTCTTGGCTTTTAATGTGCAGGAGACAGGCCTTAGCTGTGCAGACCCTTGTTGCCAGGGGTAATGCCCTCATGAGAGGGCTCATCCATGTTTCCTTGCTCCCACCCTTTGCCTTTTTCAGTTAGTTTCGGAGCAGGGATGAGCTCTCACTGTGTGTCTGTGCAGTGCCTAGCACAATGGGACTTGGATCTTGCGGGGGGGACTACCGGCACTCCCACAATACAGCAGCAGTGTTGGAAGTGTTGGCAGGCCTGGGCACCTTTTGTAGGACTCAGGGGAGCTCATCACATGGGAAATAAACAGCTTGTGTCCCAGCACTAGTACTGAGTTACATAATAAGCATGTGGCTTTGCTCCACGGGGTTCTCACAAGGCGCGCTCCGTCTCCTGGTTACATTCAGTCTGCTTTCCGAACTGGATCGTGCTGGACAGCAGGAGATCTATGTGCTACCCTGTGCTTTTGAACATCCAGCTTATGGAGCAAGTACCCAGGCCATTTTCCATATTCCATTTTAGAGAGCACTGGGGTCCAGCACAATAAAGGAAGAGAAACAAAATGGAAGCGATGGGCTGGCTCATTCCAGAGGGAACGTGGCCTGTGTCGGGGTGGTGCAGCATCGCCCTGCCTCAGGGGGTGGATGAACCTGCCCCAGAGCTCTGGGGAAAGAGGCACCCATGGGAAGCGCCCATGCTCCAGGAGATGGGGCAGCCAGGCGGGGTGCATGGGGTTGGGGGAGGGGGAAGCGAGACAGACTGGAAAGCCAAGGGTAGGAGGTGAAAGGCACCTTCACCCCGCCCCTGCCCCCCCCACACACACACACACTGGAACAGACATCACAGCTACCATGAACTTAGTAGCACACAAGCCCTATGATCTCTGTGATGTCCTAGAATGATGCATTCTGGGATTTCTCCAGTAACCCACTTGGATTTCACATAGCTTCAACAGAATATTTGAAAGGTGACTTCAAACGTATTTCAGGGCTGAATGGCCCCTCCCCGTGGCCTGGTTAGAATGAGGGACATTTGGAACAAGCATGAGCTTGACTCAGCTTTTATTTTGGCTTTGCACTTCGCCAGCATCAATCACGGCTGTCAGCACAGCCCTGGGAATTGTGCTTGTTATTTAACTGCCGTTGACAAAGCCACAAGGCAGGAGCACAAAATATGGTGGGTTCTGTGGCTGTTCGATTTTCAGTTCCTTTCTCGTATACGGAGATGGAATTCTAAAGCCCACCCAAACAGCAGATTTTCAAATATTCAAGATGCAAATTTTTCTTCCGTAAAAGCCCTCTTTCCTCTTCATCCAAATAGATCCACTCTCCACCTGCACTTTGCTATTACTAGAACAGGTTTTATTTCCCACCTCCAAGCCCCAGACATATGGGGAGAGATTCTCCACTGCCCCAATACACTGCTCAGATGGGGCAGTGGGGCAGAATTATCCTGGCACACATGCTGTGTAGGGCAGCTGTAAAATGCCGGACTGTGGCTCTCCATGCAAACCCCAGTACAGGGAGCAGAAATGGCAGGGCTGCAGTGTGGCGAACTCTAGGGAATCCTAGAGGTGCTCCAGAATGCAGAGCAGTCCACTGCTGGCCTTTAGGAGACTAATTAATGTACACTAAGGGGAGGGGCCACACTGACCCCTGCACTAGCCCAGAATTGGGAGGGGGAAATTAAAGCCACCGTTGCCCTGTCCCCGTAGTACGATGAGTGGAACAAGAGAAAGCGAGTCAGGTTCACAAGGGTCCTAGTTTGGTGTGACACCAGGGGCTCAGGAATGCAAGCTCGGCCAGGCTGTTCCCAAACACACCCGAGAGCATGCAACACTGGCCTCTCACCATGCTTAATAAGAAGATCTGTCTGACGCATCATTGATTGCTAATGAAACGCATTGCTTTTGGTCTGCACATTGAGCCAGCTGCAGCACAGAATCCCACCCATGCTCTGTCAACACACACATCCTTGTCTTTATTTTTAATCACCGTAAAAAATGGAGCTCGTTTGGCCATGAACCAGTGCAGTGAGGTGGGAAGCTCTCCCCTCACCTCTGCTTCCTGCGATGCTATTACAGGCCTGCATTGTAAAATGAAATAGACCATAAAAAGTTTACTTCTTGAAACAGCATGACGTGGCTGGACAGGGAACTGCAGTATGTTCTTCGCCCAAAATAAATCCGGTCTGTGTCACCTAGAGTTGCAATGCAACAAGGACGACAGAGACAAATCGCTGCTTTGGAATGGCGCAGTTGTTGTCCTTGTTTACATTCTAGGAGCTAGTGGGTAGGAGACGCGATGGGCTGCCTGCGAACGCTCTTTGATCCCGTACGCAGAAGTTTTGTTGGGCCTGAATACTTGTGTTTTCTCCAAATTCAGACTGCGAGCCTGCTGTATCCTGCCTGCCCCCAAGGGCTATAGACTGTTCCCCCGCTCCAGGGCAGTGTAAATGACATTAGTCTCACAGGGCTCTCCAAATTGCTATCCCTATTTTCTAGGAGACCTGTGCAGCCACTCGTTTGCCAGCAGACTAAGAGAATATCAACATGCACCGTCGGATGCGGGTCTTTGCCGGATAGAGAGAGCTAGGGAATGTGTGATGGGGCAGGGTCCGGTCTGAATCTTATTGCCATGAATCTGTGGTGGCTGCATTGCGCGTGGGCACGGCGGAGGAACAAATGAGTTAGGGAGGTCCCCTCATACAGCTGACCTCTGAAAATAAAGCACCGTGGCACGGGGTAGGGTCCAGGGTTCTGCACCTGGTTCTGCCACTGGCTTATGGTGAGCAAGTCCCTTAGGTTCCGTCAGCATCAGGAAAGGGAAACTTTGCTCATCATCTGCCTGCCCCTCTCAACTGCTGATGAAAATGACAGAACCATCAGCCTGGCCGAGACAAACCCCATTTCAACACTAGCCCCAGAACGCTGCTGAGGCTTAGGGGAACGTGAGCTGTAAGCGCTTTCTGCTTCAGCTGCTCTGTCTATAAAATGGGAGTAATGGCACCTTTTTAAAAGTTCTTTCCGATGCCCGGCCCCCTCGTAGTGCAAGGTGTCATTAGTACATGTTGGGGCTGCAGTGTACGTTCAATCCCAACAACTGGTTTGTCTTGCTTTGGCTTTTGTCCTTTCTTAAAAAGTCTGCTTTTGCTTGTTACCATGCGATGTCCATTGGTGGGCTAATGAGTATGATAGACACACAGCCCTCTGTAGGGCTACACTTAAAGTTAATAGAGCTATACTGGTTTACACCGGTCCTATAATTTCCCCGATGCCTGATGCTGCCCTTGCAGTAATCTATAACATGAATGAGCATTACACGCTTGTTACATCCTATTGCAATACTAGAGTCACTAGATTGTCCTTGATCAGTTCCTCAATACAACTGGTGCTTTGAGCACAACTACTTCTGGGAAACATGAAAAACAAAAGCCTTGCAGTGTTCCCTAACAATACACAAGGCGCCACAAAAATGAAATGCCAATGCGCAGGGCACCTTGGAAAGATTCTTCTTCATACTTCCTGGCCAAACATAGAAGCCAAGCAATGATTTTGGGACAGTGACTTTCCTCGATTGCATTACAATAGAATCTCAGAGTTACGAACACCAGAGTTACAAACTGACCAGTCAACCACACACCTCATTTGGAACTGGAAGTATGCAATCAGGCAGCAGCAGAGACAAAAAATAAATAAAAGCAAGTACAGTACAGTACTGTGTTAAATGTAAACTACTAAAAAATATAAAGGGAAAGATTTAAAAAAAAGATTTGACGAGGTAAGGAAACTGTTTCTTGTTTGTTTCATTTAAATTAAGTTGGCTAAAAGCAGTATTTTTCTTCTGCATAGTGAAGTTTCAAAGTTGTATTAAATCAATGTTCAGTTGTAAACTTTTGAAAGAACCAGAACGTTTTGTTCAGCGTTACGAACATTTCAGAGTTACGAACAACTTCCATTCCTGAGGTGTTTGGAAAGCAGGTGAAGTAAGCAAGATCTGCAGTGTAAAAATCATAATCCCTGGCATGTAGAGCTAGATTTGACGATGATGAGTCAGATCCTCGGCTGGTGTTAATTGACTCAATGGAGACATGCAGATTTACACCACCTGAGGATCTGGCCTGACGCTGAAGGTTATTGTAGCTGAAAGAACAACAACACAAAAGATTGTGTTAAAAGATGGTAGTCAGGACAGCTGGTTAGGCCTCAACTGGAGTATTGTGTCCAGTTCTGGGCACCGCATTTCAAGAAAGATATGGAGAAATTGGAGAGGGTCCAGAGAAGAGCAACAAGAATGATTAAAGGTCTTGAGAACATGATCTATGAAGGAAGGCTGAAAGAATTGGGTTTGTTTAGTTTGGAAAAGAGAAGACTGAGAGAGGACATGATAGCAGTTTTCAGGTATCTAAAAGGGTGTCATAAGGAGGAGGGAGAAAACTTGTTCACCTTAGCCTCTAAGGATAGAACAAGAAGCAATGGGCTTAAACTGCAGCAAGGGAGGTTTAGGTTGGACATTAGGAAAAAGTTCCTAACTGTCAGGGTGGTTAAACACTGGAATAAATTGCCTAGGGAGGTTGTGGAATCTCCATCTCTGGAGATATTTAAGAGTAGGTTAGATAAATGTCTATCAGGGATGGTCTAGACAGTATTTGGTCCTGCCATGGGGGCAGGGGACTGGACTTGATGACCTCTCGAGGTCTCTTCCAGTCCTAGAATCTATGAATCTATGAAATATTTCACAGAGCTGTATTAAAAACACAGTCAACATCAATTTTCTGCTTTTCAGTGTGATTTCCTGCACAGCAAAGAAATCTCTCAGATTGCTGGGGGTAAAGGAAAAGAAAACTCAGATCAAGAAAAGGGGCTTGACCACCAATCAATGCATATCACTCCCTTCCCCGTGAACAAGTCTATATAAATCACAAGGAAAGTGACTTTTTTCTGTGCTACAGTTATCACCATGAAATAAACCTCTACTCTGAGAGTTTAAAACACAGACCCACCAGAATGTGTTCTGGCTCCAAAGCCCCAGAGTGAGATATAGCATGTCAGTGTCATGACCCCAGTTCAGCTGGCCATCCTTGTTTAGGTGAGGCCAGATTCTGTTTTTCACTACGGCCTCTTTACACCATTCTGGCGGTGTAATGGGCCGCGAGGTGGGTGCCCATTTAATCTGCATTTACCATCAGGGGCGCTGGAACAGTTTTTATAGTGGGGGTTCTGAGAGCCATTGAATCAAACTGTAAACCCTGTATATGGTGGAAACCACTTCAACCAGGTCCAGCACCTATGTTTACAACAGCTCCATAGTGTATGAGAATCCGGTCCTCAGTTTCTAATTTTCTACAGCACAAGGTTTTGCCTGTGGATTCATAGCCTGACTGCCATTCGGAAAGAGTAACATGCCCATTTGTTTTACTATTCTGTATAAAGAGCCTCACTGGTCCTCTACCGAGGACAAAACTACTCTAGGTTCGTTGAGCACAAGACAATAAAACAGTCTCCTGGCTTGATTTAAAGAAGACCCTCTGGTGGCCCAAATATAATTTAACATTTCTTTACCTCAAGAGCTACATGATCATAAGGTAGTGTTACAATTAAAGGGACTTAGATGAATTGTTTTGTATTTTTCCCCCCGTCCAGAAATTAATTTTACTCCGTATCAGGCCATTTCGATCGAGTCTCTCCTATGCCCACATGAGCACATGGCAATGAGCCACATTTGTATGACACTTCTGGTTTCGGCTCAAAATGACCATGCTGCAAGCTCGCCATGCCGAGGATAACGCAGCCACTTGTGCATATATCACATCACACACACACACACACACACACACACACACAAAGAGGTCCTGCAGATTTCATATAGTTTAACATTTTAAGCTGCTGCACTATAAAAGTAATCAGAGAGTACATAATACCTAGAAGAGGTGCTGAAATTCAACCAGTAGCTTATAGATGAACGCACACCCCAAGAGTAGGTTTGCTTTGGGTATAATGTGGATCATCTATGCCAGAAGCAGCCTGTATTATCTCTAATCCGCTCAGTTGGAACGAGCTATCCTTTCTGACTTCAGTTATTGTCCAGAAGTTTCCAGGCTCACTCATTTCAATGCTTTGGGGCTAGATGCACTGTTATCTGGCCCAGATTGTTTATGTCCCTGTGGAGTTTAAATGGTAATAGCAGTCACTGCAATGTGCAGCCTTCGGGCAAACAGAGAGAGGAAAATTCTGTCCTTGTTTACGCCCTCTACAGCCCACACTGACCTCATTGAGTCATGGGGGAATCTGGCTTGTCGTTTGGATTTCGGGCACTTTAACAAAATTGGGTCATCCCCCTAGCTGGTGTAACTTGGCGTAGCTCCAGTGACTTCCGAGTACTGCTGATTTACACCCGCTGAGGATATGGGATGTACCAGAAGGTGTGCCCCTCAGCCAGCACTAAACATACTTAACAGCAAATTCTGCGACCAGCCCGGGAAATGGAGTGAGAATATCCCCTGACAGGGGCCTAGCCCCAAAGCACATGTCCTGCGCACGGTGGGAACAACTCTGTTTTCATGTCAAAGCTATGAGACGGAACTGTAATGTACTAGCTGGTGGCATACCATTGTGTCCTGTAATGGTGAGCATCAGACCTGCTTATGTGTATGCATCTATACCCCCCTTCCACTGGTTGTCCTATAGAGAGGATAGAAACCCTAGCACTCTGCACCTAGTGGCCAGCCTATAAATAGGATAAGCACCCTAAGACTAATGGTATAGGCTCCTGCTCTCATTGAGCCCCTATTGACTTAACTGGAGCATGCTCAGGCCTCTGACATGGAGTCTCCTTTAGCTCAGATGGCAGAAATTGCTGTTTTTGGAGTAGTAGACCCTGAGCTCGATTACTCCGACACACATATGTCTGTTTCAGGGGACAGCCAAGGAGTCTGTGAATGCAAGTGGCTTTAGGCAGCTGCAGTGGTACCACAGAGGTCATCTTAGGGGTCCCCATTCCCAACTTTAGCTCAGTTCCCGTCTGGTCAGTAACCCTTCCTGCGCACCTGCTGGAGAACAGCCCTGGAGCAAAGAGAGCCCACGTCCTCTTGCCTGAGGATTCTGAGCAGAGAGACGTTCCACTCACCCTTCCTTCGCTGCCTCTTCTTAGAGGACGCAGTTGTTTTTCTCCCTTCTCTGTCCCAGTCTACGTGAAATTCCCCAGCAACAGCCTCAGACCCAAGTGGTCTAATTAGAAACAAGATTGATTAAAATGTGCAAGAGAACAACAGATCAAAGCCAAAGAAAGGGGATAAACACCACATGTAGGGCCAGACCCTCAGCTGGCGCAAATCAGGACGCCTCTGCTGACATCAATGGAGTACTCTTGTTTACATCAGCCGAGAAGCTGGCCTAATGAAACTCTGCGAAAGCTCACCCAGCTGGGTTCACTTTAGGTTGAGTTATAGCGAATAAAAGGAATAAATAAACCTGTACATTTCTAAGGCAGCGCTTTCTCCTTTTCCCTTGATGACCAGTTTAGCCTCCCAGTCTGTCAGTGCTTGGTTTCGGGTCTCTCAAATTCCCTGCACAGCCCTGTTATACCTCACAGGTTTCTTTGATGTGCCTGATGCGTTACCATACCAGACAACCCACCCCTGAAGCGATTCTCCCAGGGGGTCTGTATCCCAGTTCATTCGGGGTTATATTCAGGGCTGCAGCTCAAACAGTTTCCACTCCCCCTCTGCATCTTATCCCCCACATAGTGCTCCGAAGGTTGATCCATACCACCGGGGACTTTCAACCCCATCTTACACCAGGTGATTGTCTGTTGGCAGAGGAGATGCTTTCGGGATGCTAATTAACTCCCTTTCTGTTGCTTACTGTCCTCAGCCGAACGGGTAACTGAGCTGACAGCTCATTTTTGCCTTTACCGTAGCCTTTAAAGAGGCAGGGCTCGTACAATTCTTAGCAGAAGTTGCGCCCTAGATTAGTGGTTCTCAACTATTTTGGGCTCAGGACCCATTTGTAAACCTGGATGGCATGTTAGGACCCAGTAAACAGGAACAGTGCAAAAACCATCCGGCTTACTAAATATTTCTTACCCACAATATATAATATACACGAGTGTAGTAAGTACTAAATAAGTACATCATGCATACCATAGCAGCAGCTCCTGTCCTCCTCACTCCTGGCATTGCAACTTCCGGGGCGCAGCGCTCTTCAGGTTTGGCCCAACCAGCCCCTTAACGGCGACTGTTCAGGCCAAATTTGTGTGAGTGGCATTGCAACCTGGCACATGGCATCGCAGCGCCACTCACTCAAATTTGGCCCTCCTGGCCCCCCATCATCATGGTGGAGGGGTGGCTGGGCCAGACCTGAACAGCACTGCGACTCCATGTACCAGGTCATAATGCCTGGAGCAGGGAACCGAGCCCAGCCAGCCTCGTGCCACAGGAGGTGTCGCTGCAGGGTGAGTGTGGGATGGGCTCTACAAACCCCTCCACCTCCAGGGCTTCCCACAGCCCCACTCTCCCACCCACTGTCCAGGCCTATGACACATTCAGGTGACTGATTTTGGGTCATCTCCCATGGGTTGAGAAACCCTGTCCTATGTCACATGTGTATTATGGAGAGACTACACCTAATCTGCCGCACAGTGCTAACTGAACAGCTTCTTCCGCTGCTGCTGCAGCACTAGCATCCGAGATGTTTATGGGGATGGTACTCCTGGGAAGGAGCAAACGTGGAACTGTTCACAGGGCCAGATCCTGGCGGGTGTACGTAGCTCCCTTCAAGTTACACCCATTTACATCTGCCGGTGCAAAGACATTAGGGGTAGCCTGGGTAATTTACATCCCCTTCCTACTGTGTCTCACTAAGAATTTCCTCCAGAACAACAATGACCTGTTCCCCGAACGCTAGGGTCTTTGCTTCAGTAGCATTTCCCTGTGGAGTCATGTCACAGGCACCAGGTCATCTCTCCGGGGCACCGTCTAGCTTCGGTCACAGCAGGCTGAGGGACTGATCTGAAGCCCGTTGAGATCAAGGGATATCTTTCCCACTTCAATGGAGCTGGATCATTAGCCCTGGGTCATTAGAAAAGAGGGGGTTTGGATGGAAAATTCTGTTCCACGCCTTCTTAGGCACCTGTACTAGATATGCATGTTACGAAAAAGCCACTTGAGGCAACTTTCCTTCTTAGACTCTCTTTCCCCTTTTCTTAGAGAGTCCTTCCTTAAAACTAATCCTTACAGAGACCAATCATGATACCATTTGCTGGCCACCTCCAATATTTTGTTGCAATAATTAAATAATGTGTTCATTTTTCACTCATTCTACTGTCCTCTTTTACACAAAGAGTGCTATTAGCTTGTTGAATTTTGTTATACAATGCTTAAACTTTTCCCCCCAGTAAATCTACACTCATGTCTATTAATCCAGAAATGAAGATATTTTCTCAGTTTAGCAGACAGAGGAATAACAAGATCCAATGGCTGGGAGTTGAAGGTAAAGGACTTTCAAATTGGAAATAAAATATTGCTTTTCAACAGCCAGGGCCGGCTCCAGCATTTCTGCCGCCCCAAGCAAAAAAAAAAAAAAAAAAAAGCCGCGATCGGCGGTGGCAGTTCAGCGGCAGGTCCTTTGCTCCTAGAGGGAGTGAGGGACCTGCCGCCCCCAAATTGCCGCAGGTGCCGCCCCTCTCCCTTGGCCGCCCCAAGCACCTGCTTGTTAAGCTGGTGCCTGGAGCCAGCCCTGTCAACAGCAATAGTAAGGTCCCTCACCAAAGGCTCTTAAGCAAAGTAATCAGTCATGGTATAAGAGGGAAGGTCCTCTCATGGATCAGTACCTGGTTACAAGATAGGAAACAAAGGGTGGGAATAAATGGTCAGTTTTCACAGTGCAGAGAGGTAAATAGTTGGGTCCCCCAAGGATCTGTACTGGGACCAATGCTGTTCAACATGTTCATAAATGATCAGGAAAAGTGGGTAAATAATGGGATGGTAAAGTTTGCAGATGATACAAAATTACTGAAGATAGTTAAGTCCAAAGCACACTGTGAAGAGTTACAAAGGGATCTCACTAAACTGAGTGACTGGGCAACAAAATGGCAGATGAAATTCAATGTTCATAAGTGCAAAGAAACGCACATTGGAAAACATAATCCCAACTATACATACAAAATGATGGGATCTAAATTATCTGTTACCACTCAAGAAAGATCTTGGAGTCATTGTAAATAGTTCTCTACAAACATCTGTTCAATGTGCAGCAGCAGTCAAAGAAGCTAATAGAATTTTAGAAATCATTAGGAAAGGTATAGATAATAAAACAGAAAACATCATAATGCCACTATATAATTCCATGGTACACCCACACCTTGAATACTGCGTGCAGTTCTGGTTGCCCCATCTCAAAAGATATATTAGAATTGGAAAAGTTGCAGAGAAGGGCAACCAAAATGATTTGGGATAAGGAACATTTTCCATATGAGGAGAGATTAAAAAGTCTGGGACTGATCAGCTTAGAAAAGAGATGACTAAGGGGGAATAGACATCTATAAAATCATGACTGGTGTGGAGAAAGTGAATAGGGAAGTTTTATTTACCCCTTCACATAACACAAGAACCAAGGGTCACCCAATAAAATTAACAGGCAACAGGTTTAAAACAAACATAAGGAAGTACATCTTCACACAATGCACAGTCAACCTGAGGAACTCATTGCCAGGGGATGTTGTGAAGGCCAAAACTATAATTGGGTTCAAAGAAGAATTAGATAAGTTCATGGAAGATAGGTCCATCAATGGCTATTAGCCAAGATGGTCAGGGACACAACCCCATGCTCTGGGTGTCCCGAAACCTCTGACTGCCAGAAGCTGGGACTGGACAACAGGGGTTAGATCACTTACTAATTGCTCTGTTCTTTTCATTCCCTCTGAAGCATCTGCACCAGCCACTCTCAGAAGCCAGGATACCAGGCTAGATGGACCATTGATTTGACCCAGTATGGCCATTGTTATCCACCTTCTCTATTTGTATGTTGTGAAAATAACAATCACCACATTTTCTCTATCGTTCTTAGCACAACAACATGTAAGGCACATCTCTTTGACACAACACTGACTCTATAGGCTGATCAACTAACCCAGCCACACTTCCCTCAAGAGAAGAAGAAAATACCCTACACAATAAAAAATTACATAGTTAACCTTACAATCAGTAACTTCCTCACACTCCTTAAGAATAATCTGAGAGAAGGGCAGAAGCGATAGTCCTTACAGCTTCAGATTGCTGATTGAGGTAAGATGGATAAATGGATAAAGTGCTCAAGTAGGAGTCAAGAAATCAAGGTTCAACGTATTGGCTTTGCCAACAGACTCCTTGGGCACGTCACTGAATCGATCTTGGCCTTAATCCCCAGTCTATAAAATGGGGATGATTGTGCTGCTTTTGTTTACATCCTCCTTTTAGGGTATGTCTACACTGCAAACAAAATCTGTTCTTAACTTGGGCTGGCTAACCCAGGTTAAAAGAACACTGAAGACATGGTGTCAAGTATCAGAGGGGTAGCCGTGTTAGTCTGAATCTGTAAAAAGCAACAGAGGGTTCTGTGGCACCTTTAAGACTAACAGAAGTATTGGAGCATAAGCTTTCATGGGTGAATGCTTGTGTCTGATGCAGTGGGCATTCACCCACGAAAGCTTATGCTCCAATACTTCTGTTAGTCTTAAAGGTGCTACAGGACCCTCTGTTGCTTTTTACTGAAGACATGGCAACTCAGCTTTTAAGTGGCTTAGCAGCTCAAGTTAAAGCCAATAGGGGAAACACGGATTCAACTTGAGCTGTTAACCTGAGTTAAAAGCCAAATCGCCTCGCCTTCACTGCTATTTTAACTTGAAATTAAACGAATCTGAGTAAAGAACATGTTTTTTGTTTTTTCAGTGTAGACATACAGACTGAGTGTAAGCTCTTTTGGTTATGTGTTATCTGTTAATATGTGCATACACGGAGTCTCACACATTGGGGCCCTGATCTCAATCGTTATACAAACAATACTTGTATAATTTTCTTGGCACTCAGACATGATGATCAATGGTGCATCTCTGTCCCGCACTGAAGGCAACGGGCATTTGGCCATTGACTTCAATGAGAGCAAAATTAAGACCATAGTACAGAAGGTTGTGGATTAAAGGGGGGCTGAAAATTTTCCATGAAAACTGCTTTTTGATGGGAAATTGGGTATTTGATTGAATGATTTTTGTTAAAAGTCTGCTTTCCCCTGAAAATTAGTTTTTCATCAAAAAACATCCAAAAAGTGTTATAGTTCAACCTGGAAGTGCTGCCACAGTGCCTCTTGGGAGTTGTAGTTTGGGTTCCTCATGCCCCCATTTTCCTCTATGAGCTAGGTTCCGCAGCCAGACTACATCTCCCATGATGTCAAAAAATCAGACTTTTCTACAGGGGGAAAAAAACCCAAACTATCTTCCAACCAGCTCTGGTGTAGATTGATACCACATGTACCTCAGACAAGTGATCTTTATAATTTCTCATGGAAGAAACCAATGAAGAAAAGTGTTAGAAAATGGCCCGTGTATTTGGGATGCCAGTACTCCAGCTGGGGAGGGAAAAGCCACTTCCTTGCGTGGATGATAGAGAGGAGAGTGAATCGTCTTGTCTAGGCAGTGACTGCCATGATCTCTCAGTCTTGGCAGAAGAGCCAGGGAAAGAATTTATTAGCTCTTGTTAGCCATGTGGATCCAGTTGCAAATAGTCAATTGAACATCTGATTGCTTGGTTTGATATCAGTATCCAAAATAATTCCTTTTCTGGCACACAGAGGAAAGACAAATGCAGTGTGGTGTATTTATTAAAATATTGTAGCAGCAGTGGGGCTGTTGAGGCTCAGCATGTATTATTCAAAGCTGTCCTGTGGGGAAAGGACGAGAGGTCTGTTCAGTTAATGATAAACAATCCATACCTAATAAAATTAGCAAACACAAACAAGCTGCTAATATCCAAGCCGCCCTCTGAAAGTGAAACGTGTTTAGAATCGAGGGTGCTAAGGGCAAGAGATACAGTCTTAGAACTGGACTGAAAGTGACATTGCCAAGAACCGCGCTCGCTCGTTTGAAAACTGTTTATCAGGAGGGTCGGTTGGTATTTTTAATTTTTACTTTCCATTATTTACCATCGCCTGCTGTGAGCTGGAAAGTAAAATGCCTTTCCTTTCCAAGACCCAGACTGAGCATTCAGGCCCAGCCTCAGCAAGGGGCACTGTGCATAATTGCTCCATCCCAGAGCAGCCTCGGGAAGGAATTGGGACTCAGTTGTGACAATTCCTCCCCTCTTACTGTGCCCCTTAGGAGGGTGCAGTTTATTTCCCTACTTTGTGCCTGGCCAGCTAATCTGGACAGGTGGGGAGAGCTAAAATCTGGCATAAAGAGCTGCTGTAGGAAGCTATTTGCAGAGCATGGCAAGTTTTTGTTGGTCCTCCAAAACCAGGGACCATGCTATGAGTTCTTGAACGCCATCTACTAGCACAGTATCTACTATTTACCTATACACAGATATGGTGCACTCTGGTGACAGGGTGAGGCAAAGCCACGCTCGACCCACACCCCACACATTTTTTTGCAGTGTGTGGGGGGGGAAATCTGGAAGGCAGGGGTTGCACTCTTCATCAGACCCAACACCTGCAGAGGCCAAGCGGAGGCCTAGAGCACCTTTTCCCCCTCTTTACCTCCTGCTCAGCTGAATAAAAAAAGGGCACAGTCTAGCCCCAATGACTTTTGGCCGGACTGTCTCCTACCGGGGTTGCCCCTATAGGGCACTGGGAACACACCAGTATTGCACTTACGGAGTTGCCCTGATTGTTCCCTGGGGGCCATGTTGCCCCAGTGCAAGTCCTGTGTGTCTCAGGAGCAAGGCTGGCTGCCTTGCACCTCCATCTTGGTCCCCAGCTCCCCAGGGCTCCCTACTGGATGGGGAGCCGTTTCCATGCCCGAAGCGGGGAAGGGAGTCGGACGGTGCGGACTGGGTCAGTGTGGTCGGCTGGGCCGATCCCAGAAGCTTTCCAGGAAGACAATGCTGCGGTGAACATCTGTGGTTCCAGCCCAGTCCCGACTGTAGCTATGCATGTACACAGCACTCACCACCGCAGTATCTACGCCCTCCTACCCCTGGTCAGCACCCACGGTGGAGCCTCCTCAGGGTCAAGATAAGGGGAGGGGGAGGCTGATGCAACTGAAGTGGCACGTCCCCTCTAACCCACTCCCTCAGCTGTGCCAGATGTGAGTCTCTTCCACTCATGGCGGTGCAAGGGATAATCTGGTCCTTTCTCCTATACAGGGACATTAACGTTAATGTCCCTTCCCCACCTTCCCTGTCTGTGGGTTTTTCTTACCTATTTGTTTACATGCCAGCAGCAAAGTGAGGGCAATTAACCACTGGAGCACCTTGCCTAGAGACGTGCTGGGTTCTCCATCGTGTGAAGCCTTTACATCAAGATGGGCATCTTTCTAAAGTAGATGCTCTATCTATGTAGTAGCTGCAGCCGCGTTGGTCCCAGGATATTAGTGAGACAAGGTGAGGTAATACCTTGTACTCAGGGCCGGCTCTAGGCACCAGCCAAACAAGCTGGTGCTTGGGGCGGCACATTTTTAGGGGCGGCATGGCCGGCGCCAGAATGCCGCCCCTAAAAATGTGCCCCGGCCGCCCTAGCTCACCTCCGCTGCCGCTCGCGCGCCGCTACTCGCCCTCCCTCCCAGGCTCTCAAACCTGGGAGGGAGGAGGAGATCCCGAGCGGCCGCGGCGCGCGAAACAGTTGTTTCGCACGCCGCTGCTCCCCCTCCCTCCCTCCCAGGCTTGAAAGCCTGGGGGGAGGAGGCAGGGCTGGGGATTTGGGGAAGGGGTGGAGTTGAGGCAGGGCCAGGGGTGGGGGTAATTAAAAAACCGGGGGGGGGGGCGGCCAAAATTGTTTTGGCTTTGGGTGGCAAAAATCCTAGAGCCAGCCCTGCTTGTACTGGACTCTCTCACCAGCCGAAGTTGGTCCAATAACAGATATTACCTCACCTACCTTGTCTCTCTAATGCTCTGTCTAGTCAACCATAGGATATGGGTTTGATGCAGAAATCACAGGATGAAATTCTCTGGCCTGGTGTCACATGGGAAGTCAGACTAGATTGTCATAATGGTCCCTGGTGGCCTTGAAATCTATGAACTCGTGGGGGGGGAAAGATGCCAACAAGCAGCCAAGAGGAGACAGGTAAGCTCATAAAATGTTGTTTTCTGGGCATCTTATGTACATAGTGTTCATTCCTAGCTTCTGTTTGGTAATGTGCCTTTAATGAAAAGAGCGCCTCTTGGCAGTTCTACCTTTGTATTCTAGCTGAAAACTCAAGTGGCACCGAAGCTTACGGTGCAGATTTTTAATTGTCAGTAGCTTCCTTGATGTTGCTTTCTGAAGAGTGAAGCTGAATGCATAATGCAGCAATGAGTATGCCAATTATAGAATTAAACTCATCTTCAGTGCCAGGGTGGAGAGAATACACAGCTGGGTTATTATGGACATGCAGTGCTGTGGACAATGTCTCCTAAATCAATTAATGATAAAAGTCACATATTTTCTCAACATTAAGTGCCATACAACTCCTTTTGTCACGTAGCTCTTATTATGACAAGTGACACTCAGCCTGGCATGAACCTAAGAGACTAAGCGATCAGCATGAACCCTCAGCTTCAAATACAGACCAAGGCAGAAACCGGATCTGGTCGGAACTATTTCAATGCTAAAGAATATTTTATCGTTTTTTGGGAACAGACAAGTTGAACTGCATCATCGCCACTTTTTAAGAGGACTTTGGAAGAAAATGTACAGCTATTCACAGAACAAGAAAGATTCAAGAAACAAATCTAATTTACTGGATGACTAATGAAGCTTTTGCATTATGATTCAGATGAAACCAGGGCTGGTGCAAGGAAGTTTCGCACCCCAGCCCCCTGCGGCAGCTCCCCCCCCCCGCCCCCCTCTGCTCCGCCTCCTCCCCGAGCATGCCACCCCCGCTCTAATTCTCCTCCCCACCCAGGCTTGCGGCGCCAAACAGCTGCTTGGCGCCGGGGAGGCGGGAGAAGTGGAGCAGCGACGGCGCGCTCAGGGAGGGGGCGTAGGAATGATATAAAAAAAATATTGGGGACACCGCTTTTTGGCGCCCCCAAATCTTGGCGCCCTAGGCAACCGCCTAGTTTGCCTAAATGGTAGCACCGGCCCTGGATGAAACATATGTCCATGCAGAGTTTTAATGCTAATAACAAGCTAACAGTATCACTTCACAAAACTCACATTTATTTGTATACCTCGTGTGTTACCTGTTCTTCTCAGAAGTCGTGAATGAGGGTCTGTGAGTGTTAAAACAGCTAAATAATCCTGAAAATTTTCCCTCTAGCCCTCCTTTCTCCATCCTTGAGAGCTGTCTCTGGGCCCATTTCAAAAAGCATTTAAGCATGTGATTAAATCCATCCTTATTCTTTTCTTTATCATTTTTACAGTGCAAATATTTATAGTCAAAAATAATAATATGAAGTGAGCACCGTACACTTTGTATTCTGTGTTGTAATTTAAATCAATGTTTGAAAATGTAGAAAACGTCAAAAAGTATTTAAATAAATGCTATTCTATTATTGTTTAACAGCGTGGTTCATTTTTTTAATCTCACGGTTCATTTTTTTAATTGCTTGACAGCCCTATAAATTAGTCACTGGTGAAATGAGGAACTAGATGCTAGTTGTTAAGAAAGAAAGGCAGCAACATCTCCCACCTTCATTATTTCCTTATATGATAGAATACCTGGTTATTATATGGCACTTTCTAGCAGTAGAGCTCAAAGAGCATTACAAAAGAGGCAAATGTCATTATCCCTATTTTACTGAGGCACAGTTAGGGCTCCACCCACTAGGCCACACTAAATTTTCTCAATATTTGTTCCACACGCCAAAGAAATTGCAGTATCGCTTTAATTTGATTGATGTGTACCACTCAAACACAAGCTGGGCCCTTTATCACCTCTAGTGGTCATGCCTCATAGAGGTAGGAGTCTGCTATTTGAGGATAAGCACTTTTGCAGCTATATTGAGGCTTATTAATAAAATTATAATAATTTATTACAACTCAGGTTATTACAAACCTGCCTTTACCTTTATTGAACTTTAGGAGATACTTATAATTATTCTCATCCACATGAGGCTTGGAGAATATTATAAGTCACAATCTTCTGGTTTGGGTTGCTTATTTTATTAAATGAAATTTTCAGTCTAATTAAAGAAACTCTTAGGAAATCTCTACTTTCTCTCAGTAAGTGACAGGCACAAAAAGCATCAAGGAGAATGCCTGATGCCCTCTTCTTGACCATAAATCTTTGCTTATCACCTCCAGATCTGATTGCACAGACTGTGGAATGCAGCTTTATTATATCTTATTTGATTTAACATTCTGTATAGTTTTATTTTATATTACAGTAGAAAGCTATCTGAATGGTTGTTATTTTTGCCTGGCTTAGCTGTCTTTAATTGTGAGTTGTGGCTGAAGCTGCTGCAGATTGTAATCTTGGGAACTGTTTGGTTAAAGGGCACGCAACCAACAAGGGTGTCTTTTCAAAGAGCAGTACACCTCGCTTTTTGCTAAGGGATGTGAAGCTGTTCAGTTCCTAGGATATTTCAAAGAGAAGTGGTGTGTAGCACTTGGTCTAGCAAGGCCACAAAAGCTAAGCCAGGAGATTCTTATCACTCCTTCTCCCCAGCCTCTCTTCAGGGAGGAAAACCTCAGGTGTTGAGCATGCATGTGCTAGCCTAGTTTTATCTCAGGTATGTGGTGGTAGTCCCAGCATGGTGAAATTGCGCATGACAATTTCGCTTTTCAACAAGAATTCAGGCTGTTGTACTTATACAGTCACCAAATAGTAGCTCAAATAGGAATAGAAAAGTAGCAAAAATCAATGGAGATCACAGCTCAGATTCATAAAACAGAAAGTAAACAAAAAAAAAAAGTCCAAGATTTCTCGAAGTGGGACGACAAAGATTTAATATCTGGTTGGTTTCCACCAACCCCTTAGTTGTGTCTCTGTCCTAGGCTGTATAAAGTATATATTAGTAATTACAAAATCATCAGAATCTTTCCAGGACCTCTTTGGGGAGGGAGGATTCCATGAACTAGATTTGGATAAGAAAGGTCTCAGTATTGACTAAAGTTTGAACAATGATTCTCAAATGCTTGGAGGCTCACAAAAAGTGACCAAAACTTAGTCAAAAGACAGCATGGGACTTGGGCTGAAAATGGACATAGAGGTATCTAGGTCTAGCTGACCCACCCCAGGACAAGGGATAGGAGCCTCAACAAAGCCCCCTTAATGGAGAACTCCCACTGCCTTAGACTGCTTATAAAACAACAGTCTACACTTATTCTCTCTTTCTAATGAAGAAAGTTCAACTGAGAACCAACTGTACAGGAGAGCTCCCAGAAAGACATGCACCCTTGTGAAAACAGCTGTCAACTGGCCTGACGAAGATAACGTTCATCCAACATAAAAAAAACCAACGAAGAGTCCTTGTGGCACCTTAGAGACTAACACATTTATTTGGGCATAAGTTTTCGTGGGCTAAGTGAGTTCTAGCCCACGTTGTTTTTTCTGATACAGACTAACACAGCTACCACTCTGAAACCTGTTCATCCAACATGTTTTCCTGGACATATTTTAACAGCAGCAATTAAAATAGTATAGAGAAGTGGGAACTGGCTGCATCTAGGAACTGCAAAGACAGACTAATAATCAGGACCTAATTAATCTTGCATATTGCCTGAGACTGAGACACCTATTGCTAACGGTGTACTCATAATAAGTTCACCGTGGTGTGGCTGGCTCTGTGCTCATCTGAATTCTCTATGCAGGGCTGAATTGTTGGGAACTGTGTGCTACCTATCTTTGCCCTCTGCCTGCAGAATCAGGTGGTAAAATGGTGACCGTCTTCCCCTTTGGAAGGCCAGATGGCTCCAGTGTGACGGAGAGGATTGACAAGTTCACCTACCTAGGCTGCAAGCAAAGTTCAACTGGTCACAGCAAACCAGATGCTCTTCAACTAATAGGTCTTGCCTTTTCCTGCATGAAGTCCATACTTATGGATGCAAAAACATCTTTGCACGGAGACAAAGTTCAGAATCTATCTATCAGAGTATATCAGACCTGCATACTGCCTGTATTGCCATACGAGTCAGAAACCTGGACCCTCTTATAGGCAGACTTGGAGCAGCTTGAGGCATTCCATATGCGCTGTCAGCACCAAATCCTAAGCATAAAATGTCTTGACTTTCTGCAAAATCTCATAGAGATCTTGCCTTCCTTCAATCACTTGGGTTATTGCTGATTGTGTACTCTATGTATCCTATGACTTTAAAAACAAACTTCGTTTTTGTGGATAATCTAAGCACTGTACCCAGATGTACAGACACTCTTTTCCCAACCTATGTATTATATAATTGTTTTAACATTAGCTTTAATAAAAATTTTAAATCTGAACGTCTCAGTCACCAAAGAATGTAGCCTCACAACAGCCCTGCGAGTTAGGAGGCAAAGGGCCAGATTTTCAAAGGTATTTAGATGTCTATAGCTGCAGGTAAGCACCCCGTGAGATTTTTCAAAAGCTCCTAGGTGCCTAACTCCCATTAGGTATGTTCCCATTGGGAGTTCAATGCCTGAACACCTTTGGAAATTCCATGAGACACCTAAATTCCTTTGCAAATCTGGCATCGTCCTCCTTTTACAGATGGGAAACTGAGGCACGGAAAGATTCAGCGACTTCACTTTCACACAGAAATCTGTGGCAGAGCTAGGGATTGAACCCTGAGTCCCAGCCCTGCGGCTTAGCCACAAAACTAGCCCCCTTTTTCAAACAGTGCCGATTTTAATAATTGTTCATAAATAACAGGGCAGCTAAACACCAGAAGGGTCCATCATGAACATCTAGTCTGACCTGCACATTGCAGGCCACGGAACCTCACCTGCCCACTCCTGCAATAGACCCATCGCCTCTGGCTGAGTTACTGAAGTCCTCAAACCTTGATTTAAAAATGTCAAGCTACAGAGAATCCACCGGGTGCTCTAGTTCCAACCAGCAAGTGACCTGTGCCCCATGCTGCAGAGGAAGATGAAAACCCCCTAGGGTCTCCGACGTGTGAGACATCAGCAGCAAACACCCAACCAGCCAGGGAATTCTGTGGGACCCAGAAAGAATATTTGGAAGGCTCATTTTTAATTGTTTGCTGAATTCTCGCTTTTCCTTGACATGTTCCCTTTCATCTTACAAAGAAAGATGGGAAGGGGCTCCACTATGGTTGGCATTTTAAATGGACTTTTTTGGAGAGTTTTCTATGCCGTTGTTTTTTTCAGGATGATCTAGCATAGGTTCTAACAACAGCAGCTATTTTTATTTGGTGGGGGTTGGGAGAAGGAGATTGTTAGTGGTCAATTTTTTTCCAACGTACAGGCATTCAGCAGTGGATGCTCAGCTGGTGATCTGTTTGCTGGTGGTCTGCCCTTTTGGGCAGAAGGCCCAAGTAAGATTCCTCATCTCAGTCATTAACGGTCTACCGCAGGTGGTACACAGCATGGGAGTGAAATCTCCAGATGATGCTGCGTCATAGTATTCAGAGAAAGAAGAGACAGCAATGTCAAGTCCATTCTCCCTACAGCAGGCTGTAGCCCCTAGAGACTCACTCCGTGCATTGCAGGGAGGGCCAGAAAGGAGCAATTTTGCACTAAATAATTAATTAACAGAAGAATGCAGGTGTTGGGAGTCCACAGGGATTAGACCAGGAATCTCTCCTCAATTTCCAGCCTAGTGTTACAGGGCAGCTTCAGTGTTTCTCTTTGAACTCGCAAAAGTCCTTCCCCCGCAGAAGACAGGACCAGCACAAAGGTCTGCACCCAAGGAGCAGAACAAGCACTATGCTGGCCCTGCGGAGTCCCCTGGAGCAGGAGGCGGCACGGCTGGGGGAGTCCTACACCTGGACATCCCCTGCTGCTACAAGCCCCAGAGAGGCTGTGGCTGCAGGGAGCGCAAGGAGGACTGTCCTCCCAAATAGAGGAGATGCAGGCTGCTGCCTCTCAGTCCCTGTGCCGTCCCGGCACCAGCACCAGGATGCATTTGGCCAAAGGTCCCCAGCAGCTCTGGCATTGGTTTTTGATGCTTTGACTGTTCCACAGGTAGAAACAAAAATCACAAAGAAGCAGGAAATGACAAGAATATGCACATGCCGCAAACTTCATCTAAAACCCATCGACCCAAAGCTGGGCGGGCGTCAGTTGGGACAGAAGCAGCTGGATTATGCAACCAAGGACAAGTTGCTCAAGAGCAAAGTTATCAAGCCATTAACCCCCTTGCGATGGTGTCAGTCAGTGGCCTGTGGACTCTATGACACTCTGAGGTGCAATCCAGACCAGTGAGGGGCTCTGCAACCTGGGGTGCCTCACAATGCTTTGCTGCTGTAGCTCCCAACCCGGGCTCCTCACAAACAGCCGAACAGCATGCTGAGTGTCTGTGTCTAGCCACAGCCCTGGGCCAGCTACTCTGACCCCACCAGCCTGTTAGCAACACACCAGCCACACTCTGGCTTCCAGCTGCCTTGGTTACTACTCACAGGATGACCCCAACACACTCCCAGTTCTGTATTTCCCCCCAAGAAACGTGTTCTGCACTGTTCAACCTTCTCCTGGACAGTCCAGATACATTAGGTCCATTGTCCCTCTAAGGAGATCAGCATACAACAGTTTCCTACCCTAAATGGAGTTATCCACACAGCTCAGTTTAAAGACAACACTGGACTAGTTTTAATTAAAGAGTACAACAAGTGTATTTAACTGCAGAGAGAGATGTTAAGTGAGTACAAGTATAAGGCATTAAAGTCAGAAACGGTTGCAAGAGAAATAAAGATAAAATGCTTTCTAAACTTAACTGGACTCAGTTCAAGGTGAAATTCTTACCACAGATTCCCACCAACATTGCTGACCCAGTTTCGGGCCAGGATCTGTTGCCAAAGTCCAATGGCTGTGTCTTGTGTCTTCTTAGGTAAAAAGGAGAGAGGTGGATAGGGAGAGATAACCGGGGGTGGGGGAGCAGGTTTGCCCCTCCCTTTTATAGTTCAGTCACCCTTTGAAATGCATTTTCTTGAGGTTTAGCCCTAGATAAAATTCATTCCCACTGCGAGGTTGGCATCAAGGAGTCTTGGAGTGAACAAGGTTCCATGCTGTTGTTTGCTAAGACGCAGATCTGTTTGTTCCCACCCAAGAATGGTCGCTCAATAGGTGATGGCCCATCAGCTTTGATGACACCTAGCTAGAGGAGTCAGCTTGTCCTTTATCTTTGAGAAACAGGTTTACCCAGTCCCCAGATTTGTCTGATAAACACAATTCAGTCATGATTCCAGCTTACGTTTATAACTTTATGTGGAAGGTTACTACACACATCTCATCAGGATATAATTGACCAGTGAATTATTCATTTTAAAAAAAAAAAGATCCCTCACAAGGCATATTTTGTACAAAAATTACTACAATAGTGTGTGGGGTGTCAATACAGGGGTGCACTCTGTCACAACCTCATCTAAAGGGGGGGGGCTGATGGGAATCTACATGGGGTAGAACCTATAATTAAAGATTTACACACGCATTTACCACTTGCTTGAGACTCAGCAGTTAACTTCTGGGGAGGGAAAGCAATGAAGTGTTTAGCAGGTACAAGGAGCACCCTGTATATTTAGATATTGCTAAAGTAGAACTAGGTTGTGGCATGACTTAAAAGCCTGATAGCCTTGAATTAAGACTTGTACATCCGAACTGAGAACACATCCGTGTCACCTTCAGAAGGTTAAAGGAAAAGCAGTAATCACAGGGGACTGGGGAAGGCGTTTTGATGGATTAATTTATACAGGCTGTGGCTCCCAGCTAGAGCGGAGGAGGACAATTAATTTTCCAAGGCATTTAACAGGCTGAAGGGTGACCTAATCAGCTTGCAAAGCCAAGTATTATCGGACAGCCTCCTCTTCCCTGCATGCAATCAGAACAGAGCAAAAGTGCAGGCTCAGTTGAAATTGTTAGGAATCTCAAACAATGCCCTAATCCTCCTTTGGCCTGCAGGATTAAAGCGCAAACAAGGCTCCCCCCTCCCACTTCTCTCCGTTTGCTGCTGCTGGATTGCTGCGAGAGAGTGTACCATAATGTCCCCGCGGATCGTGCAGAGCAAATCTAAATTATGTTTGATCTGCTGGAAAAAGGGGTTAGTGATGACAGATAACTTGGAGATTGGAGTTTTCTGAAGGCACAAGGTTTCTCTTGGCTTTAGCAAGGCTAAATCCCTCAAAAATCAGGGCTTTATCAGGGTGCACTTTCAAAAGCCATTTGGAATAAAAAGAGAATCTCTCATTGGGTTAAGGAACTTTGGCTTCAAATGACTGGGGACAACTGAGAAGGGGACAAGCAGAAGCCAAGCTTAACTTGCCCCTTCAGGCAGCGTATAAATAGATCATTTACTACATCAAAGAACAGAATTGGAGATTTTCATTTTGTTCATAAAGTGATTTGTTCAGCCTTGGAAGCCAGAAGTAGAAAAGCCGGCACCAATGCATTCAGATGTGAGCAGTGTACCTGAACGTTGAAATAGCTGCTTTCTGCAAACCTTCATCACAATTATTGTTTGAATCGCAACCAAATGAGCACTCATTCTCCACTCCCTGGCCCTGGTTTTAGGATAGTGTAAGGACGTTGAGTTCATCGGGGTGTTGTCAGTAGCTACCGGTGTGGTGCTCTGCTCTTGTTCGATGATAACAGTCGGCTGCGTGCATGTTCCCCCTATGTGCTGCCCCAGTTCTGATACAGCAGGCCCCGAGAGAACCCCCAAAGACCACAGACTCTAGTAAGGTATGAAGGAACCCGAGCCAGGTTTATTCTCAAACGAAGCACAGTAATAGTTTCCAGTAGACGTTACAAGACACACTACGAATTTGTGCCCCCTGGCAATGGACCGGCTCAGTTGGTGGCGGGACTTTCCACTGCCCCCTAGGCCAGACAAAGATGTGCACTCCGGGACCTACTTTTATATAGTTACAGGACAGATTACTCATCCCTACTGACATATTGAGATACAGCCCCTTGGCTCATTGGGGGCTGTCTCCCTCTTTGATCATGTCGGTTCAAACAAATCTATCCATCATGTTGTCTTTTTGACCCTGTCTTTAATATGCACCTGCCTGTTCCTTGATCTCTGTGGAGTGTTCTGATGCTATCTTGGCACAAGTTCCTCTTATTAGCACTTATGTGTGGATGCACCTGCTTCTAGCAGCCCTCTTCTTGCCAACTTCTGTGAGTGGGGCCTGCCTCTGGCTCACAGACCAGCTTTTGCTTAGCAATGCCTGGAAGTACTTTGGTTCAGGCTTCAGGCCTCAGACTGGGTCTTTGATACAAGAGTTTCTGTTTCAGGGCCTCATCTTACTACACAGGGTTACTCTTGATTTAGTCTGGCAAAGAGGCCTGATCCAAAGCCAACTGAAGTCAACTTCAGTGAGCTTTGGCCCAGGGCCTTGAGAGAAGATTCAGGTCCAGTATATTCACATTTGAGTACAATTCTGCTTTGTAAAGTGAAATGGCCCCTTCTTGCTCAACACATCTGCTCCCTGTGCTCAGAGTCGTAGGAGAAAGGCAAGTGTTTTTAGTGCTTTTGATTGCTAGGAGCCCCGAAGAAGCAAAAGTGCTATGGGAGAGCGAGCTGGATTCTATTACTTTTCACTCATCAGCAGAAATGCCAGCTCCTGGGGCAAAGAGTGGCCCAGTTTCACTTGTGCAACTCCACTGGAGACAATTAGTTACACCTATGCATGGACCATGCAGGTGTAACTAGGGACATTCTGATTTTGCCTATAGAACCTTTATTGTTGGTGATGATGCGATAGAGTGAAAGAATCCAGCCTGATTTCAGATCCCAGGGGGAATTTGCAGGGCTAGTGTTAGAATAGTCAAATGGGGATAGATCCTCAGTTAGTATAAATCCCTGGATTTCAGTAGCTGTGGTGATTGACCCAAATGATTTAGAATTTTGATCTGGAAACCAGCGAGGCAATAAAAATGTGATTTCACAATGCAGATTTTACAGAGTCACTGTCTGGAGTACACGCCCTGCTCCATCACAGATCTACCATTGACACAAATGGAAGTGCCACACATAGCATGAGAATGAAACATGCAGAAGAGATTTGAATGGTGGAGAAGAATGGACCCAAGTGTACACGTTTACTGCAAAAAAAGTTGGGTTCTTAATTCAGGCTAACTAACCCGCGTTAGCTAACTCAGGTTAAAACAGCAGTGAAGACAACAACCCAGCTTTTAATTTGGGTCAGCAGCTGGAGTTCCACCCCACGCTCCCCTATAGGTTTTAATTTGAGTTGCTGACCCGAGTTAAAAAGGCTAAATTGCAAAGTCTTCTTCATTGTTATTTTAAGCCAAGTTAGCTAAGGTGAGGAGTTAGCTAACCCGAGTTAAGAACGCCCCTTTTTTGGCAGCGAAGACATCCCCCGAGAGAATTTGGCCCTTAAAAATTAAACTACCTACATGCTTAGTATTGCTTTAATCATTTCTGGGGGAGAGAAAAGTTCTGCAGGAATGAATATATTCCCCTTCACTTGAAAGGCAAGGGCTGTAGAGAAACTCTTTTTCAGAGCCTCCCGTGTAGACTAGGTGGAATTACAGGTCACTTGGAAAATGAGCCACTAAAAATGAAGTGAATGATGGGAGATTCCCTGCAGCTTATCTGCCCTTTCCAGCTTCTGAACATTATTGCGGCTAGCACAAAGCAGAAAGCCTCACAACGACGGCCTACATTTGGATACCATTTCACCGATGTTAAATGGGGTAGGGAAGCAAACCCAGATGCCCTTGCCAGTGCTCTCTCTCTCTCCTCTCACACACAAAAGGAAGCAGCACAAACAGGCAGAAATGACTTTTATGCTGCCAGTCATCATAGCCAGTTCACAGAAGGAGGTTAGGGCTTGAGGGCAATGAACATTTAAGAGAATTTGTGGTTTAATAAGGAGCTCTCCAGGCGAGATGCTTACAGTTCAAGGATAGCTTCATCAGGCTCAACCCTTTTATGGATCAGGAGCAGAGGTCTGAGAAAATGTCCTCCCCAAGTGAGCTATTAATGCCAGAGTTTTCTTTCTTTTCTCAAATATAGTATCAAGGAAACAAAAGTAAACTGACCTCTGTGCCCAGGGAACCAGGCATTTCAATACAAATGGGCCTAAAAAGAAGCAGATCCTAAAAGGAAAAGTTGGTGAGATCAAGATGGAGCTGAATATCTAGGTCTTGTATCCAGATTAGCAGACAGCCACAGGAAGATGGCAGTAGGCATTTTCAGAGAGGGATTCCCATAGACTTTACTCCTGAACTGGGAAGGCCCAGCTTGCTGGCTCGGTTCCGGTGGAACCACAGGACAGACAGCAAGGGCAATCCAGCCAACTCTGTAGTCTTAGAGGTCCACAGCGGAGAGGGTATTTCAGACCCAGATTGTTCATTTTAAAGCGTATACATTAACAAGTCAGTCTGGAACACATATGGTCTTTGAGGGTGTGCTCCCTTCCCTCCATGTGGAGAATTCCCCTCCCTGTTGAGGGGCTTGGAAGGGGTGAGACGGGAAAGGCTCTTTGGCTACACTTCTAAGCACGCCCTTTCCATGGAACATCAAGGTATTATCTAAAGCCCACATTGTGCTAGGTGCTGTACAAACATATAGTATGAGACAGTCCTAGACCAGAAGCCCCTGCAGTCTAAATAGACAAGACAGACTAGGTGAGGGAGAAAAGGATACAACATACAGGCTGCAGATGGGGGATTAAGGCACAGAAAGACTAAAGCCAAGATCCACAAAGATATTTATGCTCTTAATGTCCACGAAAAGCAATAGGTCAACACTGGGACTCTCAGCAGTGCCGTAACCACATGGCTAGGTTTGTGGTACAAAGGAATGTCAGCTGATCAATTTGCACGGCTTGGGCCCTTATCCCATGTCAACCACATCACACTAATGAATGCCCGTCTCCTCCTCCATCCCTTCTGCATGAAACATCTTCCCCAAATTGATTTGAATGGACACTGCTCAACCTCAACCATCCATCCATTTGCAAATTGCCACGTGATACAGGCTAGGCCAGTGGCCTCTTAGTGACTCATTAATCTCTCCTGATCACTCGTCTTATTTTAAAAAGCCCAAACAACTATGAAACCGTCAAACTGTACACTTAGCAAATACATACAGCCTCGTGCTCCTGTTACAGCCATCCGTGTCGACCTTCTCCCATTGTGACCTACTGTACTGTCATAAGTTAGAATATCTTAATATGAGTTTTTAAATTAAACTGTATCATTATTAAGGACGGACGATGGCATTTTATGTATGGAAAGGTTATGTATGCAAGAGTCAGAAACATGAATTATTCTTCCATCATTGAGCTTATCAAAAGCATATTTCCCCCCCCCCCCCAAGTTAGCATCCAGCACTGACTCCGGGGGCGCTGTCTTTAGGAGAGCTTCTTGATAGTTATTCATCCAGTTTGGATGTTGAGATACGGATCTTGAGGAATCTCAGCAACTTTTGCTCCTATGACATTACGCTTTAGTATTATGTCCAAGGTCTGGATCAATTTTTAGCCCATAGCTTTGAGCCAGCAAGAGGAGACTGCACCACGATGTGGACCATTCATTAGTAAGTGGGAAAACTTAAAATTACAAGCTTAAATCAACTTGTAATTTTAAAATTTTGATGTGCCTTAGCATTAGACTGGAATGTAACAGTGTGCCCAGATATTATAGAATGTCCAAATCCAGTGTGGTCCAGATCTTTCAAAATTGCACATGGCCAACTTGTGGCCAGTGTACAAACTCTTGTGCTTGCAAATCCGGATGCATGCGCACAAAAGTTTTGGGTGTGCACAAAAGTGCCCACGTTTTTGAAGAGTGGGGTCTATTTATTTCTTCTGCTCTTTTCTCTCTTGCTTATTACCTTAAAAATAAATGCCTTTCCCAGCGGTGCAATATATATACGCCACTGATGTCATTGTGCCCGCTTTTATTTATTTCTAGATACTTCACAACTTTCAAACCAAAGATTCTTTGGCCACGTCTACACTACCCGCCGATCCGGCGGGTAGTAATCAATCTATCAGGGATCGATTTATCGCGTCTCGTCTAGACGTGATAAATCGATCCCCAAAACGACACCCGTACTCCACCTCGGCAGGAGTGTTTAGTCCAGAATAGAATCAGGCCCAAATGTCGCTGTTGTAAGTGTAATGCGTTACGAATGAATTCTGTGACAGTGACCAACATACACAACTGATATGAAGCTTGTGCAATACATGTTTCTTCTGTTCCTGCATCTGGTACTGAGCTGCTGGATGAGTTACTTCACCGCCCACACCTTATCTGTCTTGTCTGTGGGGCAGTGACTTATCTTCCTATCAGTTTGTGGGAGGCCTACCACAGGGAGGCCTGATTTCATTTGGGACCCAGAGGTAGTACTGAGAATAACTGACACGCTCTTGTGTTTCTTCCTCTTGTAAGAAATGCCTAGCACTGTACAAGAAGGTACAAAACCTCCCAACTGGCAGACACATCGATTCTTTTTCGGACCTGCCTCAGTTCCGCTCAGAGGCTGGCACGTAAGCAGCAGGAACAAAGCAGATCAGCGACAGCAAGTCGCCTTTAATTGCTCCATCTCACCCTGGCACATGCAATTTAGGGCGTCATTTGTAATGTGTTCACCAGTTAGCAGGCTCAGCAAAGCATCCCAATGTCAGGATTAGGCAGATAGCAGGCAGCTTCCAAGATCTCCAGCAGGCAAAGGACAAGTTGAGGCAGGCTGCCCAATGGCCGTGAGTTGAATATCTGACAGGAAAAGTTATGTAATAGGATTGTTTTAATATCTCACATTCCTCCCACTGCATCTCTTCCTGCATTAAGCACTGCAGTTCTTCCCAGCATGATACTTAGCTAGATGCTGGCACCATTTCTTCTTCAGGCAAGCAAGGGGTGTTTGCTGTGCTGACAGGGACGAACAGGAAAGATCAGGGATTCTCAGGCCCAGGACTACATGGCAGGATAACGTTTCAGGACTCCTCTTTGATCAAGCCATAATGCAGCCCCCAGCCCTGCTAACAGCTCCCCCTAGGGGGTCAGACCTACATCTGGGCAGAGCTTTTCCAGACAACTTTTTTGGAGGGCAACAGGGGGAAAATGTAGATTTGGCAAAATGCTTCCAGACTTCCTGTTGAATTCACCAAATTGTTCATGTCAAAAGAACCTAGAAAATTCAGAAAAAAACCCAAACCTTTTATGGGGTTTTGGTTTGAAAGGACTTTTCCTGTCAAATTTTCCATTCGTTTTATTATTATTTTTTAAAGTAAATTAAATAAAACCTTTAAAATGGTCAAAAATAAAAAAAAAATTCACCAAGTGTTTCACTTTACCCTCAATTATTATTTTATCTCTACTTTTTGATTCACTGGACTGTTTTGAAAATTTCGATCTTGCTTCTACCCAAAACCGTTTTTTGGTTTTGGGGTTTTTTTTGTTTTTGTTTTGTTCTGTTTGCTCAGAGTCAGGGCCGCCCGGTGGGGGGGGGGGGGCAAGTGGGGCAATTTGCCCCAGGCCCCGGGCCCCACAGGGGCCCCGCGAGCCCTGGCCCAGAATCCCTTTCCTGGCTAGAGGCGCCTTTTTACTTACCCGGTGGCGGTCCGGGTCTTCGGCGGCGGGTCTTTCAGTGCTGCTGAAGGCGCGGAGCGACTGAAGGACCCGCCGCCGCCATCGCAGACTCAGAGCGCCGCCCGGTGAGTATGTCCGCTTTGCCCCAGGCCCCCTGAATCCTCTGGGCGGCCCTGCTCAGAGTTGCCAGAGATCCAAAAAATCTGCTCTTCACCCCGCTCTAGTAGCAGTCCGCTGGTGAGAGCCCATGCTGGGTCACGGCATGCAGCAGTCCTGCCGATTGTGGCTCCAGGGCCTTCCCTGTGAGTGCTCTCCTGTTACTGCCTTTGCCTCGCTGCATGTCTGGAAAGCAGGTGATTGATACATAGTGCTGACAACAGAGTAAGAAACCCAGTCAGGCAGCTGGACAGGGAGCAGAACAATCCACAATCTCGCTTCTGGGTTATTGCTAATAAAACACTGAGCCCTGTTGTAAGCACATGTGGCTCTCTAGCCTCCTGCCTGAACTGCAACAAGGCATTGAAGGTGACCACTGTTTGTCCTAGAACATCCCCTGCTAAAACAAACAGCCAAGGAATCTTGCTGTATGCGGTGTTGGGCCCTGGATACTAGAGAGAAAAGGAGGGTGAGCTTATTGGACCAGCTCCTGGTGGTGAGAGAGACAAGCCTTTGAGCTACACAGACTCTTTTTCAGGTCTGAGAAACGAACTCAGAGTGCTGTCAGGTGGAATGACCTCTTCAACAGAAATGGCATCTTAATGTGAACACTGTATTTTAAGACTAAGCAGTGAAATCCTTACAGTGACAGTCTGAGAGCATTTGGTTCAGATCAACAACTGCAAAGCAACTGCTTTGCATAATTCCACTGTGATTTCCCTCCTCGGCTGCCTGTTCAAAGACACCAGCTGGCGTCCTCAGCTTCTGAGGGCTTGTGCATTTCAAAGCTGAACGCCATTTCACGCAACACACAAGCTCCAGAAGTTGAGAAATCCAGGGCTGGATTATTCAGCCAGATTCCGGGTCCTTGAGACAGCAGCCAGAACACGGTTGTGTGCCACTCTAAATGTGAAATTAGGAAACAATATAAGAAAATTGCAAAGAATATTCATACATGGAAGTCAGATGAACGGCTTACTAATACCGCAATCACGAACAATGGCAAGAGATGAATAAAAAGAAATGAGGAGTCGTTAGATAGCGCTGACACTCATCTTTTCCCAGTTTCTTCATCTGCTGCCTCCCTCGAATGGTATTTAGAAACTGATTTTGTTTATCAAATCCCCACAGAATTCTTATATGCCTTTTAAAAAAAATGTATATCTAGTCAAGTGCCAGGCACTAAATCCCACTCACAAAATGACATAGAGTAAAAAAAAAAGATCAATGGCTAAGGTGGACAGCTAGACATCAGAAAGACTATTTGGAAAATAATTATTTGAGTTTAATGATTAAAGCAGCTGGTATGCTCTGGCCTCTTCTTATTACACTAATCTTAGCTGTCACCTTGTGCTGCCCCAGCTGTTTGTTGCATCCACTTGCTGTCTCTTGTCTTGTTTTAGTTACACGTATAAATGAGTCTTGGAACAGAGGTGGTCAAACAGCTTGCAGTGCAATCTCGTCTTTCAGGAAATCTCAGCTCAACTCCAGTGCTTGGTTCCCAGAGAGCAACTCTGACTCAAGAATTGACTTTAATCAGAGGCCAAGGCAGAGAACAAACTCTTCTGCTGCTCACACAGCTCCCTCTCCAAGGGCCACTCACTGCCACCACACAGTGCGCTTCATAAGAACTAACTACAACACAGCATGTCTTCCCAAGAGTCAAATCTTGTTCACACACTAAGAAAAGGAACTTGGAAGACTGTAATAGCGCCACCTGGTGACCAGGTGTGCTGGAACTAGAGGTGCTGGGGGGGGGCCACAGCCCCCCGTGGCATGAAGTAGTAATAACAATCAAATACATGGTTTCCGCCTTTGGCACCCCCACTATAGAACTTGTTCCAGCACCCCCACTGGTGACACCTGCCATAATAGTACATTCATCTAACAAAATGAGGCCCTAGCCCAGTGGCCCCCAAACTGTGGGCTGCACCCCCCTAGGGGGGCACAGAGGAACATCTGGGGGGGGTGGGCCCAGGCCAGCCCCTAAGGGGGGCAGGGAGGGAACACCACCCAGCCCCACTCTGCCCCCAGCCACGGCCCCAGCTCCAGGCCCTGCCCCCAGCCGCTGCTCTGTCTCCAGCCTTGGCCCCGGGCTGGTGCTCTGTTCCCAGCCCTGGCCCCAGCCTCGGGGCAACCCTTAAAAGTTTGGGGACCACTGCCCTAACTCCTACTGGGGCTGCTAGGGGTACCAGAATAACAATTAACACTTGAAGCAAGGTCCAAATTAATGGACACCAGGTTGGGGAAATGATAATTGGGTGAAACCCTGGCTCCATTGAAGTCAGTGGCAAAACTCCTCCTGCCTTCAGTGGGGCAAGGATCTCACACATAGCACTCCAGGCTCCAGCAGACTCCCCAAAATATTTACTGACCGATCCAGAGAGGAATATCTTGGCCTTTCCCCCAAATGCAGATACCTAAGGGGTAAAACGTGGCAGCTCTTTTAACAGCAGAGCCAAGAAGGGCTGGCAGGAGTAAGAAAGGAGAAGGAGTGAAGGGAGCGGTGGAAAGGAAGTAGGACAGAAAGCAGATCAGAGAGAAGCAGAGAGTGGGGCAGAGTGTGTAGGGAGCGTGAGGCTGGGCAGCTGAGGGGCTGCAGTGATAGAACAAGGAACATATCATCAGTGACAATAAAGCGAACAGGGGAGGGGAAATCCAGAGTAGAGTATAAATGTCAGTGCTTCGTGAGTGTCAGGAGCCTGTGAAGGCTCCTACAAGCTGCTCCTGCTGTCCCCTATGTGGAGAGATGTGCAAACTATTAATAGCATCATCACCTTCCCCAGAGAGGTGTTTGTGCCCCTTGGTGATACCCAAGCCCAAGGTCTATAACCATCCCTCTTCAGCAAACCAGGGAGAGAGGTCACTGCCAGGGCAGAAGATCAAATCGGTCACCCAGAGATCAAATCAGTCACATCACTATCACTATCCATCTCTTGGCTGTGCTAAGAGGTTGTCACACTGATCATGCCTAGACTTGGGAAAATTCAGTTTTAATCAATGTCATTGACTTCACCGGCCATCCTTATACACCAGGGGGAAAAGGTGCCTCTTGTTGATCATGAGAGAGGGCTTCAAAATGCTGAAAGTTCTTCGTGAACGGGTTTGAAAATTCAAAGTGTTGATGAATGTTTTCCACCAAAAAATGTTGCACTGAAATTTTGAAATGCCCAAAATTTTCAGCCAGCTCTGTTGATAATCATTGTACACAGAGGGGGAAGGTAACATATGCACTTGTTGACAACTGGGACCCTGTTTTGACATCAGTTCTTCCAGTCAATTAATAACAAACAGATGTTTGGGATAGGATGGTAACACATCTGGGGCCATCTTCGAATGCCAGTGTTGGAGCGATGCTGCACTGTGGCAGGACGACACTCGGAACTTCATGGTGATAGCTTTACCCTTCCTGCTCTCAAGGCATAGGCTCCGGCCACTTGAGCTAAAGGAGAATCCCCTTCAGCAACAGTGATTTGTGTCAATATGGATCATCAGCTGCGCTGAGACCACTGCCTATCCCAGAGCTATCTCCTTGTGCTCCTCATTTGACTGTCTACCTGTTGTCTCTTGTCTTTATTCAGCTTCTAAGCTCTCTTAAGCAGAGACAGTCTATTTGCCTAGCACAATAGGGTCCTGGTCAATGACTAGGGCTCCTAAGTTCTACTTCACTATAAGTCATTATAAAACAAAGTGTTCTTCCTTTTCTTAATTTTGATTTTTACATTCATTCCATTTTAAATTCGTTTCTGAGTTTGATTTAAAAAAATATATATTTCACACCGATGCAAAAAATCAGAAGTTGGTAAAAAAAATATTTGGAAAGAAACATTGATATCATCTGTTGTAATTCAGAAAAAAAAATCCAGGGCCAGACCCTGCGCTGGTGTCACTCACTGTAGCTCCATTGACTTCAGTAGAGCAGTACTGATTACACCATCTGAGCATCTGCCCTCCAATCTTCCCACGCCTGTATCCCTGACATGGTAACATACACAACACCAGGCCAGTTGATGCCTTCTGTTCTGAGCTCAGTGGAAAGGAATTTCAGCCTACTCTGAATGTGAGAGCTCCAATGCTTGTCCCCTACCAAGAACTATCTTGCCAACTTTCCACCCTGGCCAGCTGACGCCAACTGGGGGGTTCACCTGCACCATGGAACCAGTCAAGCATACCCTTATGCAACTTCACCATGGGAACCTCCTTGCGGGATGCACTGCCCAATATGTTGTCATGCTAGGCCGAGTGCGTCACTGTGCACATCAGTTCCAGTTCTTACATAAGGACTTCTCATATTTACACACTCCCGGGACCTTCCTGCTCTCTGAGCAACCAAGATGCTTAGACAGAGATCTGCTAAGCGTATAGCCAGCCACTTAATTTTTTTAAAAATCCAGCGGGCGTGCTGTGTCCAATTGGGTAACCTAGCAGCTCACAGGGCTTCCCTAGCCATCGGATCATTGGACACTTCTGATCTATCTTCACAGGCAACATAGATAATTCAGCCTCTCCCCGGGTACAGCTCAGCGGGTTAGTCAGGTATTGAATTGTGTTCATCCTTCTGTGATAATGTCAAACATGCCATCCTCCAATACATCAATCTACTTGGACAAGCGACTCATTTAAATTAGACTGGAATTTTCAAAAGAACCTAAGGGAGTTAGGAGCTCATCTGCCACTGAACTCTAGGCATGTCTATTTTACTTCTCATATCTATTAGATTTTAACAGAAAGAAAAGCCTGCTTTGCATAGGAGACTTTTCCTTCGAAGGAATCTAATGACCAGGTTTTCTTTCCCCTAATTTTCTCTCCTTCAGTTTTATTCTCTTGCTCTTTCTTTGTGGCACCCAAAAAGTCCAATAGCCATCTGTCAAGCAAAAATCAGGAGAACACGGGGAAGCAAGTAAACACATAAATCTAGCCCTTGCAAAGAGTTTTTTGTTTGTGTGTGTTTGATTCCTTGGAATAAGAAAGTGAAAAAAGCGGGGGGGGAGGAGAGACAGTATACATGGGGAGAAGATTTCTGATAAAGAGCTCTAATCTAGCAGATTTAGGCAGAACAAGATCTGATGGCTGCAAGATGAAGCTAGACAATTCAGACTAGAAATGAGTTGCATATTTCCAAAGATTAGGGTAATTGACAACTGGAACCACTTACCGAGGAACGTGGTGGATTCACTTGAAGTCTTTAAATCAAGACTGGATGTCTTTTTAAGAACTCTGACTGAGCTCAACCAGAAGTTATTGGCTTGGTGCAAGAATTACGGGGAGAGATTCTGTGGCCTGTGTTATACAGAAAATCATAGTGGTCCCTTCTGGCCTAAAAAAAAAAAAAAAAAAAAAATTTCTCCTTGGAGACCCCCGTTCCAGAACATCTGACAGGAGAATGGTTACCTAACTAGACCTGATTTTTAGTTACCAATAAGAGCCAGCAATTCTGACATGCAATTTGCACACCCAGTCAAAACGATGATTTACCCAAAGGAACTTCTCAAAACATAGTGATCGCTGTGGCCAAAGTTTGCAAACCGGGGTACCTAAAATTAGATTCCAAGTCCATATTTAGGCACCTAAGGCCTCAGTGGCAGGTTCAGTGCCTAGAGATCTTTGAGACTCTGGGCCCAAGTGTCTGGTTTCCAAAGATGCTGATCCTTGCTAACTGCACCTGACTTGGGAGTCTAACGTTAAACACCCAGGACCCAGTTGAGTAAAGAGGCATAATTATCTGCATTGCTACCTTTGTCTGGGAAACAGCTTTGGCATGGGACAGCAAAATGCCTTGTTCTCACCCCACTCCATCAAGAAGTGATCTTTAGGCCCAATATCCGTTTTCAAGCCTGGGGCCCCGATTCAGCAGCACCAACCCTCTTAGGAAAGTATTTAGTTCAGCCTCATTGAAGTTAAGCACATTGCGGTGGCTCAGCGCCCCCTTGTGGACTTTCTGGGTGCCCTGATGTGGCCATACATCTCATCAGGGCTGGGGGTCTCTATCTCTGGAGTCCACGGAGGCAGGTTCTGGCTCACCAGCTAATTGTCCCTTCAATCTGATCTCCTTCTGGGAGAAGTTGATGGACTCAGCCCCAAAACATTTAACAAAAAGCAAACCTAGCTCAATACTGAGCCATCCGCCCAGCCTTCGGAGGGGAGGAGGGGGTATTCCTGCCCTTTCCTTTGGGCTTGATTCCCAAACAGTCTCCAACTGTTCCTCCCCAGTGGCTGCTATAGCTAGCAGGCCCATCTCTCTGCAAGCAAAGCCCCCTTCACGCTGAGCTCCATTCTCGCCAGTCAGCCCTGAAGTGAGCCAGGCTCTCTCCTTTTATTCCCCATCCAGGCTTGTCATTGGCTGCTGATATAACAGGGCGGGTCCAGCTGGGCCCATTGGCTCTCCTTAACCCCTTTTCTGCTGGTGTGGGGCCTTTCTGCCTCATCACATGTGCTTAAGTGCTTTGCCAAAGAGAGTAGGGAATCAGTGCTGATTCAGGGCCCCCGGTTTGCAAAGGTTGGTGCCTTAAGATCCCTTTTTGATGAAGCAGGGTGAGAACAAGGGACTTGCTTTCCAGCCCTAAAAGCTGTTTCCCAGACAAAGGGAAATGATGCAGATAATTATGTCTCTGCTGTGTCTCCACATAGTGACAACATTCATCACTTCAATCCAGATTCACATGCAAGCGTATACACCAACAGGCCCTGTATAAAACAACTGAAGGAATGAAGAATGAAGGTAGCATATGCTCAGTGCTCCTTCTAAAGAGCCAATTTTATACATGATCATTTCATGATTAAGTGACAACACATCTGTAGCTTTCACTGCATTTGTTTGGAGAGAGTTTTTAACATGGTAATTCAGCTGCCTGCTGAGGTGTGCTATTGTTATTTAATTTTACTGCTCGGGGTTCTTAAATGTTTATTTCTGCCTTTGCCATAGGTTTGCGTTGGTGAACTAGAGGGACTTCTTTTTAGCTGGATAAAAAAGCAACTTCTTGAGAACAGCTACTGCAGTATATTTTGTATTTTAAAAAAATATGACAGCAGAGGAGAGCTAGAGAATCAGGTAAAGGCATATTAATAGCTTGTTAGTGGGAGATGGTGCGGCCCAGTAGGGAGGCCATTGTACTAGAGGTTAGGAGATAAGCATTCTAGTCCTGGCTCCCCCTCTAGTCTCTGTGCAACCCTGAACAATTTACTTCACCTTTATCTGCCTCAGTTTCCCTTCCCCATGACTGATCTAGGGGGACGGCAAATTCTGCAGGTCTTTTGTTGTGTCAGTGTCACCAACTCTGTGATTTGGTCCTGAGTCTTGCCATATTTCGTGTTTTTCTCTTTAAAAAATTACAGTTGCTGGAGTCAAGAGAGGATTTGCGATTTTCAACTTTCATTTTAAAAAGATGCCCTCGTGGTTACATAGCAACCGCGGAAAACGAGAAGCGAGGGTAACCCCGAGGGTCAAATACCAAAAGACAAAGGGAAAAAAACAGATTTTGTATTTTTAAAAAAAATCATTATTTTTAGTCAAACTCATTATTTCTGAGCCCTTGGGGTTGTGTTTGTACAGCCCCTGGCACAGTGAGGCCCTGATCTCAGTTGGGGCCTCTAAATACTACTCTAATACAAATTAATAATAGTGAGCTGGGATTCCAAGAAAACAGCTTTACAGTGAAGCACAATGAAAGTCCCACATGGGTTCAGTGCTTTGCATTGTACCACTCACCATTCTTGCTACAGCAAATCTCTCCATAGGATCTGCTCATTAATAGAAAGACTCACGTGGCTCATTTCTTGCAGGCATTATAGTAGAAGTGAGTCCTGCAGAGGTATTTGATGGAGGAGAGTCTGTTGGCCCTGTCAATCCATTCATGAAGGGTATGTCCCACACGCAGGGGGCAGCATGGGAGAAAGCACAAAGGTGGCTGTAGCAGGTCAAGAAATCCAATATGAAACCGAGGAGAATGCGATAAATAGAATTAAGAGGCCCACAGCCCAGCCAGATCTACAATTGAACTGATTTACTGAACCTGATGTCCCCTACCTCGCTTATATGAACATGCCAGACAATTTACAATATTTGGTTACAATATAGTTAACTTCGTAAATGAGTAAATGGCTCCCTTGTGTTCCCTGTGTAACTGGTTTAATTACACACATGTGCACTGGGGGAAGGCCTGCTTCCCATCAAAACAGAATCCCCTGCCGTTGGTATGGCTCTAACTGTCCCAATTACAATTCCTCCCTCACAAACAGATCTATACACACACCAACACCACTGGCTGAGACAAACAGCAAATCAACAGGACTGGAACATACCACTATTTTGAGAGCCACATATTTTCCTCTACCCCCTCATAGTAAGTTCATTTCAAAAAATGATTTACCCAGCACACACAATTTCTAAATGAACACTACTCTACAATGTTTGTTCTCTAAGGCTCCAGTTCAACAAAGCATTCAAGCATGTGCTTAAGACCATCCCTATAAATGCTCAGGGAGATTAGAGAGGCTATTAAAATAAAAAACTCACTAATGGGGGATTTCAATTATCCCCGTATTGACTGGGTACATATCACCTCAGGAAGGGATGCAGAGATAAAGTTTCTTGACACTTTAAATGGCTGCTTCTTGGAGCAGCTAGTCCTGGAACCCACAGGAGGAGAGGCAATTCTAGATTTAGTCCCAAGTGGAGCACAGGATCCAGTCCAAGAGATGAATATAGCTGGACCGCTTGTTAATAGTGACCATAATATAATTAAATTTAACATCCCTGTGGCGGGGAAAACATCCCAGCGACCCAACACTGTAGCATTTAATTTCAGAAAGGGGAACTACACAAAAATGAGGAGATTAGTTGAACAGAATTTAAAAGGTACAGCACCAAAAGTAAAACCCCTGCAAGCCACATGGAAACTTTTTAAAGATACCATAATAGAGGCTCAAATTAAATGTATAACCCACATTAAAAAACATAGTAAGAGAACCAAAAAAGAGCCTCTGTGGCTAAACAACAAAGTAAAAGAAGCAGTGAGAGGCAAAAAGGCATCCTTTAAAAAGTGGAAGTTAAATCCTAGTGAGAAAAATAGAAAGGAGCATAAACTCTGGCTAGTGAAGTGTAAAAATATAATTAGGAAGGCCAAAAAATAATTTGAAGAACAACTAGCCAAAGACTCAAAAAGTAATAGCAAAAAAAAAATTAAGTACATCAGAAGCAGGAAGCCTGCTAAACAACCAGTGGGGCCATTGGACGATCGAGATGCTAAAGGAGCACTCAGAGATGATAAGACCATTGCGGAGAAACTAAATGAATTCTTTGCATCGGTCTTCATGGCTGAGGATGTGAGGGAGATTCCCAAACCTGAGCCATTCCTTTTAGGTGACAAATCTGAGGAATTTTCCCAGATTGAGGTGTCATTAGAGGAGGCTTGGGAACAAATTGATAAACTAAACAGTAACAAGTCACCAGGACCAGATGGTATTCACCCAAGAGTTCTGAAGGAACTCAAATGTGAAATTGCAGGACTACTAACTGTAATCTGTAACCTATCATTTAAATCAGCTTCTGTACCAAATGACTGGAGAATAGCTAATGTGATGCCAATTTTTAAAAAGGGCTTCAGAGGTGACTCCGACAATTACAGGCTGGTAAGCCTGACTTCAGTGCCGGGCAAACTGGTTGAAACTATAGCAAAGAACAAAATTATCAGACACATAGATGAACATAATTTGTTGGGGAATAGTCAACATGGTTTTTGTAAAGGGAAATCATGCCTCACCAATCTACTAGAATTCTTTGAGGGGGTCAACAAGCATGTGGACAAGGGGGATCCAATGGATATAGTGTATTTAAATTTTCAGAAAGCTTTTGACAAGGTCCCTTACCAAAGGCTCTTAAGCAAAGTAAGATGTCATGGGATAAGAGGGAAGGTTCTCTCATGGACTGGTAACTGGTTAAAAGATAGGAAACAAAGGATAGGAATAAATGGTCAGTTTTCAGAATGAAGAGAGGTAAATAGCGGTGTCCCTCAGGGGTCTGTACTGGGACCAGTCCTATTCAACATATTCATAAATGATCTGGAAAAGGGGTAAACAGTGAGGTGGCAAAATTTCCAGATGATACAAAACTACTCAAGCTAATTAAGTCCCAGGCAGACGGCGAAGAGCTAGAGAAGGGTCTCTCAAAACTGGGGGACTGGGCAACAAATGGCAGATGAAATTCAATGTTGATAAATGCAAAGTAATGCACATTGGAAAACATAATCCCAAATATACTTATAAAATGATGGGGTTTAAATTAGCTGTTACCACTCAAGAAAGAGATCTTGGAGTCATTGTGGATAGTTCTCTGAAAACATCCACTCAATGTGCAGCGGCAGTCAAAAAAGCAAACAGAACATTGGGAATCATTAAGAAAGGGATAGAGAATAAGACAGAAAATATCATATTGCCTCTATATAAATCCATGGTACGCCCACATCTTGAATACCCATGCAGATATGGTCACCCCATCTCAAAAAAGATATATTGGAATTGGAAAAGGTTCAGAAAAGGGCAACAAAAATTATTAGGGGTATGGAACTGCTGCCGTATGAGTAGAGATTAATAAGACTGGGACTTTTCAGCTTGGAAAAGAGATGACTAAGGGGGGATATGATAGAGGTCTATAAAATCATGACTGGTGTGGAGAAAGTAAAAAAGGAAGTTATTTACTCCTCATAACAGAAAAACTAGGGGCCACCAAATGAAATTAATAGGCAGCAGGTTTAAAACAAACAAAATAAAGTATTTTTTCACACAACGCACAGTCAATCTGTGGAACTCCTTGCCAGAGGATGATGTGAAGTCCAAGATTATAATGGGGTTCAAAAAAGAACTAGATAAATTCATGGAGGATAGATCCATCAATGGCTATTAGCCAGGATGGGCAGGGATGGTGTTTGCCAGAAGCTGAGAATGGGCAACCGGGGATGGATCACTTGATTACCTGTTCTGTTCATTCCCTCTGGGGCACCTGGCATTGGCCACTGTCGGAAGACAGGATACTGGGCTAGATGGACCTTTGGTCTGATCCAGTATGGCCGTTCTTATGGGAGCTGGGCGACTAGTGGTTTTTTTCTGGTTCCCTGGTAATTTGGGAGGGTGGGGGGAGAGATTCATTGATAGTCAAACAAAAAACAAAACAAAACAAAAGCTTTTGGTTTTGGCAAACCAAAATGTTTTTGTTAGATTGAGAGGTTTTCTTAGGTTTTTAGTTTTAAACAAAATTTAAATTTGAAGGAAATTTCAAACAAAAAAAAAATCTCATTTCAAAAGTTTCATTGAGACTTTTTCTGAATCTTGGGATCCCTCCCCCACGAACAATTCATCAAAATGTTTCACAAATGATGTTGCTTTCATGTTTCCAAATCTAAATTTTGCAGTTTTTTGCCCTGCTCTAATAATGATACTGACTTCCTTTGTAAAGCGCTTTGGGAATTTATTATTAAGCACGTGCTTAACCTGTGCAGTATTACCAACGCCCAGAACTTACACTTCATTGCAATGTGTGAAGAAGGCCTGAATGCATGGTGGGAGTTATTAAAGGCACATTTCTTTGTTAGCACTTGACACACACACACACACACACACACACACACAGAGAGAGCAGGTGTGAATGATAACATGACGTACAAGGCAATAGAGTATCAGGCCCAGCGTCTGGGGTGTTCATCAACCGGGAACTGCAATTTCCTGATGGTTGGGATTATTTTATGGCAACTCCTTGGGTCTGCTCAGGTAATCCACCCCTTGAAATTTCAGTCATTTAGCAGGCATTGGGCCAGATCTTCAGCTCGTATAAATCACTACAGCTCTACTGATTTAGCAGAGCCGAAGGCTGAAAATTATTTTCTAAAGGGACATTGATTCATAGATTCCAAAGCCAGAAGGGGCCATTGTCACTGTCTCTTCTGACCTCCTGTAGACCACAGGCTAGAGAAGAACCTCACCCAGTGATTCCTGCACCAAGCCCATGGCTTGTGTGGGAATTAGAGTCAGCCTTTTAGAAAGAAATCCAATCCTCATGTACAGATTTTGAGTAGTGGATTCTCCATCACATCTCCAGCAACATTGTTCCACTAACTGGTTATTTACCCTTCCACCAACAGGTATATGCATGGCTGTGTATAGTGATGAAGTCTGAACTAGCAGATTAAAGCCAAGAGGTGTTGCCATTTCGGTACACAGTTAATGTGATACTGACAAAAAGTCACTCTGTTGCACTGCCAGGTTCAAGAGGCTAAACTGGATGCAAAAAGAGTAAAGGCCAAATTGGTGCCTCTGCAGGTTAATCCCACACAGGGGACTGGAAATTCTATGGCCCAGATATTGATCCCCTTGACGGCCCCGATACGTTGCTCTGGCAGCCCCAGCGGAATTTCCACAGGGGTAGAGTGACGCTAAAGTACTGTGAGCAGAGTCCTGCCCCACCTTGTAGCCCCCAATGAAGAGGCATACGAGGGGGCCGGAGGGGGCATTGGAGGCAGAAAGGGGAGTGACTAGAGCGCTTTGCATAGCAGCCCATAGGCAGCATGGCTCCCAGCGCAGCCCTGAGACGGGGAGGTACAAACATTGCATAAAACCACCTTTGCCATCCCCCGGTTTGGGCTGTGCCACCTTTACTGAGGCTTGTGCGAAGCCCAGTGAAGAACCTGGCCGTGTGAGTTTGCCCTCCAAGAATTTCCTTTGGGGGCAGGAATTGGCATCCCCACAGAACTGGTCAGGGGCTGAGAACATGGTTGCCATGGATACCAGGGATCTGCTGGAGGCCTGTGCCCCAATACAGCCTAACACCTGCCAGCCCAGTGTCAGCCCGTTGTCATTAGTGGATCACGGAGCACTGTTGTATTTTGTACACCATGATGATCCACTAATGACCGTCACCCTCTCACCTGGATGGTTTGCTGCTGAGCTGGTGTCGCGGGTCAATCACAAGGCCAGTGCCTCTGACCCGCTACACTGTCAGCCCCAGGCAAGTCAAAACCTTTGCTCACGGAGCTTCTACCAGCACTTGAGCTCCGACTGCTGTAATTACCATTAAAAAAAAAATAAAAAGTGTCCAGACTCCGAGCAGAACAACATGGGGAAACATGCAATTGAGACTGAGGAGTACCAGCTCGTTCGAGCGAGAAGCACGTTGCCATATTGCTGGGCCGTAGTTTGCTCACCTCTGGTTTAGAGACCCATTGTCCCCTACATGGGTCATTCCCACAGAGGGCAGTGGAATCTTCGTGGGTTTCCACTTGCAGTTTCCTCCTTCTTCCAGTGGCGGGTGGGGGGGACCCAGCCCTCCACCCACAGTTCTTGGAGCACCCACCAGAGATAAAAGCCATCCTACAGAAGGCTTTCAGGCAGGGTTTCCAACCCTCCAGGTACGGCTTGGAGTCTCCCGGAATATTCGGCATCGATCTCCTAGTGACTATTGAAAGCAATGCAGGAGATTTTAATAGCTATTTGAAGAAAATGATATTATGTCATGTGAGGGAAAATTTAGCAGCCTTTAAACTTTAGTCAAGGCCCTGAGTTTGGTCAAGCTTGCTTACAGGCCTTGAACTAAGATCCTGTTTGTTTCTGTGTACAAGGGGCAGAAGGAGTCAGAGTGAGGAAAAAAATCCCCAAACAGAACAATTTGTAATCGCCCAAGCTTAGGAAATATATAACCGCAATAGCACTGTTAGAAAAGTCAAACCGCAAATGAACCAGACTGTGAATAACAAGAAGGGTGATTGTTCTTTTTGCTTTTGATCTGTATTAATTTTGCAATGTATTCCAAATAAGTTAATTAATATGGAAGTATGTGTAATTTGTCTGTAGTTTTAAGCTTTAAAAAGCTTGTGTGTTCCTGAACTCGGAGGGGCAGCTCCAAATTGCTGTCACCCCCTGCACGCTTGTAATCAATAAAGGGCCTCAGGCTGATCTGATTGGAAACACAACGCGTGGATCCATTTTTTTCCACATCAGTCATGTTGGGAAAATAAAATCTCCCGGAATAGCTTCAGTCAGAGTTGGCAACCCTACTTTCAGGGCAGTTTCTGTCCTAGAGTCACTGTTAGACACGGGCCTGAATTTACATGGGCTCCTCTGTGTTTTCCTAGCAATATGGAATGCAGCATGCAGACTTGCAGGAAATGGATCTTTAAGCATGGTGAGAAGCCAGGGTTACATACTAATCCAAAGCCCAGATCCTCAGCTGATGTAAATCTGTGTAGCTCCATTGACTTTACACCCACTGAGGATTGGACCCTACATCTCAGTGTCTATTGAAAGTCTGCAAAATATCCCCAAAGCTTCCTAACAAGCAGGCTATTAATATGGGCTATAAATCTTGCAATGTGCTTTGGTGAGTTTCCAGCTGTTTTCAAGTGTTAACTAAACATTACTTTAATTATACTGCTGAGCTATATAAATATTATGCTTCACAAAATGGTACAAAGCAGTTATTTTTAGTAGTTGACAGATGTTTGTTATGATTAGCCAAGTCAGAGGCTTGGAGGGTGCATGTGGTT